>NW_020212717.1:0-14753 GCF_003070985.1 Temnothorax curvispinosus
TGGATATAAGTCGAGTTCCCTATAATCTAGATAGATTAGATCAGAAGCAATAAATTATATAAACTTTTTCATAAACAATTGTGGAGACGAATGATTAATTGGCCCCTACGATAGCTTCGATCTAATTAAACGCGCAAAGATGGTCAAGCAGGTCAACAATGGGCAATCCAAAATGTTCCAATAGCTCCATGAACAACAGAGATAAAAATAAAGTATGCCTAAAATAAATTACTAAACAAATAACGTACTAAAATATGTAAGTACGCAATGAATCGACTTCCAAGGGATCGGAGGAATCGAGGAGTCGGAAGAAAACAGGTGGTTTTCAAAGAATTTTCGTGGCAACTGGGCGTTTATTTAGACAACTTCGGCTGCCCTCGCGCCTCCTTTGTGAGTCTTGGACAGATACTCAGCGAATTCCTGGTACGGCGCCTTAGCCAGAGCCTGTTCCTTCCACAGATCGGGCGTCAGATACGCGTATGTCTTGGCGATCGCGGCGTACGTCGCCTTGGCGAAGTTACCGAGGGTACAGGTGGAGCCCCTGGCCGAGGTGTAGCAGTCTTCGATACCGGCCATCTGGAGTAGCTTCTTGGGAACCGGAGCGGACACGATGCCGGTACCTCGAGGCGCCGGTATGAGACGCACTTGCACCGAACCGCATTTGCCGGTCACCTTACACGGCACTGTGTGCGGCTTGCCAATTTTGTTGCCCCAATAACCGCGTCGGACGGGTACAACGGACAGCTTCGCCAGAATGATAGCACCCCGAATGGCGGTGGCTACTTCCTTGGAGCATTTCACTCCGAGCCCGATATGCCCATTGCTGTCTCCGATGGCGACAAAAGCCTATAAAAGATATTTCATTTTGAATTAACTATTTTTATCGTACGTGACTTTCTAAAGCCAATATTCGCGGTCTAATCTTATATTTAAGACCGTCTTAAGTGATAAAATTAATCACTGAACCATATTATAATATTACTTAAGACAGTCTTAACATAAGAACTGACTATGAATATAATCCTTAGTATTGCTTGACTATCGTTAGATTGTTAGATCTTTACGTCTCTTTTTCTCGTCGATGTTTCAATTGATTATAAATGTCCGAGGAGATTACTGGTTTACCTTGAAACGTGTACGTTGACCTGCTCTCGTCTGTTTCTGCACAGGCATGATCTTCAAAACCTCGTCCTTCAGATCCGGCCCGAGGAACTTGTCAATGATCTCGAACTCCTTGATGGGTAAGGAGAACAGATAAATATGTTCGAGAGACTGGATCTTGCCGTCTCTGACCAAGCGACCCAGCTTGGTGACAGGGACCCATTCCTTGCCCTCTTCCTTCCCGCGTCCACGACCGCGTCCTCTGCCTCTGCCGCGTCCACGGCCTCTCAGACCACCACGATCGCCCGCGCCACGAGAGCCGAAACCTCCACGGAAACCACCACGTGCGGCTGGAGCAGCGTCCGCCATTCTGTTCAATAAAATATAATATATTAGCTACCAAACATAATTTATATTCTGAAATCATTCTTCCTATACAACGTTCGTTGAAAGTACCGTTTACAGCTGCTTGGCAAATATCGTTAACTGCTGTACAACCACGGAAATTGTATGCTTAATCATAAATTAAATTGTATCAGAATTGGGAGAGATAATTAGTCATTGTTGAAAATTAAGACTGAAATATATCTGAAACTTTAGTGTTCGCAGTGGGCTAACCTAACGAGCCACCACGTGGCTTGACAATGTATTTCAACGAAAATCCTTCGCGCGAGAACTTTTTTAATCTCTCCTACGAAAATTGGAACGAAAAACGTGTAATAAAATAAAAATTATTTTATTATTGTTACTCGGATAATTGGAAAATTTCGGAAATATGTACTCACGTTGCTTCCTTTCTGCGCGTAAAATCACAGAAAATGGGAGAGTGAGGAAGACCGGAAATGTTCGCTTTCCGAAGCCGCACGAATCTCGCTTCGGCTTCGGGTTTCGTAGATCACAGAGACCAATGGAAACCCTCGGTTGTCTCGAACAGGCACTGACGTCATATCCGATATTTCAAAAAACGGCGCGTCTTACGTCGGCAAAGTACGAGGCATTCACGAAGACGATATAAATTTATGTTTGCTTTTTTTTATTGCTATTGTACACTTAAATAATGCTATAACACTTGCCACAATATATAACATATTGTCAATTATTACGCCCTCGGCGATTATCCATCGACTCTCGAAACATCCCGTCTCAGTCACATTATCAACAATATTATAGGACGATCGATGATCAAAAATCTGGGAATACGTATAAACGCTGAAGATGCCTCAGTTATTACAGAGGGATCGCGCCTTCCACATATACAATCTTACATAGTACACGTTAGAAAGGAACTGAGAGAGTCGCCGAAACTGCGTTACCCATTACAATCTCCCTAGTAGTAAAAAAAAAAAAAAAGAATCCATCATTCACAACGTAGGTAATATCGCACCTTAAAACGGGGTCCAAGCTGAAGCTTTATTGATCACATTGATAACAATGTTTATTCTACTCCGTCGACATTGAGGACACTTGTTGACAACGACGTGTTATCCAATATCACGGATGTGACTCGATGAGACATGAAGGGTACCTCTTTTTCGCGGTACGATCGCGCACCGCGAACAAACGCTGTGCTCGCGTTCCTCCTCGATCGGTCTGATGCGATACCTGAGTTATAAAAATGTTATTGTACTGAGAGAGCGGGAGAGAGAAAGAGAGAGGATACATCGGGCACACGGTGATGAGATCACACGTTTCCGAAATGCACATCGGATAATACTTTGGTAATGTACTGGCGGCGAGTAATCGAGACAGGCGTGTTTGACGGCTTACGGAGCAACGTCCGTGGCTAACAGGATCGATCACGGGAGGATCGTCGCACTGGAATTCCCTATTGGTCGCGAGGCGATGTCAACGGAACATTAGAAGGCGATTAAGTGTGCAGTTGTTGCGATCCTTGACCTTCCTCTCTTTTTAACGCTGGCTCATCTAGGAATCTAGTCGTGTCTCTATTGTGCATCGCAAATCTGCGCTCGCGAACTTACTATGCTTCCTATCGAGGAAAACTCCTAAATCGTTTTCTCAACTTCTGTACGTTCAATTAACTCGGCATATTAGGACCTTATCACACGGTATACAATACTTTTTGTTGTTCCATCTAATTATATTCTCTATTAAATAATTTTATTTAATTACGCGATCACAGGAAGCGAATTAAAAGAACATACCGTGGAACAAGAATCTTAATCAGGTGAAGTTTTTTTATCTTAGAAAACATATCTCACGCGTTTATTTCATCGTGTTCGCTTCTATAATCGAAATTTCGAGCTTCTTTTTGCTGATTCTGAATGTGTTAGAGCTTACTTTAAAAGTTATATTCTCATAAATCCATTAATTTTTTACGCATTTCTATGATACCTCATTTGAGTGGTGGACTGAACGTTTTCTTGTTGTCTCGACTTCGTTGAGTTAAAGCAGCAGAGCGTAGTAATGCCACCGTATATGCCCCGGCATGTTTCTTTCCCGATCAGATATCGTAAATATAAATGTTTCTCGGTTTGTGACGCGCGACTGTCGGGCAATTATCGAAATTACCGGATTAATCACGCCGAATTAACAACGAGCGGCCCGCGTTTAGGCTCTCATGTACGGATAATCGTATTCCCGTAAAGGCGCGAAGGTCTCCTTAATAGCCTGCGGGGATGCCCAGCGAAGAACGTAGTGAGGACCGCCGGCTTTGTCATTTGTACCAGACATTCGACTGCCGCCGAACGGTTGTTGACCGACTACCGATCCGGTAGATTTGTCGTTGACGTAAAAATTACCGGCAGTGTACTTAAAGTCCTCGAGTGCCTTTCTCGCCCATTTTCTGCAATAACATATGCGTGTATGAGGAAATAATTTACTTTATAGTGCCACTGACTGAACATAAAAATTTTGTGAATTTATCGAAATTGTTTGGTAAAAAATATTATTTTATGATGTACAATACAATGTATAGGTACAACTTCAGAGGAGAATTTAATGTGCAATGTAAAATAGAAGCTATGATTGTATGACGTTTTTTATCTGAATTCTTTTTATACAAGTTGCACATATGAAACGTTATGTACTGTGTAATATCGGTACGACCGACTATAATCTTACTTACTCATCTTGCGCGAATATTGCGCCTGTCAAGGCGTAAGGCGTAGATGTTTCCACCAGCTTCACCGTCTCGTCCAGCTCGGAATCTTTGTAAACGTATATCGTTAGTACCGGACCGAATATTTCTTCCGTCATGAGTTTTTCTTTCGGATCTTTGGATTGTACTATTGTCGGTTCGATGAAATATCCGCACCTGGAAAGAGATTTCTATTTCAGAACGATAGGTCCATTAAGGCAAATCGTTGCGTTAATGATAATCGCGATAGAACGCACGAATTGTCGTAGCCCCCACCGCCAAGAATTTCCATCTTAGGCGATTTCTTCGCGTACTCGATGTAACCGGAAATCCGTTTGAACGCGACGGCGTCTATAACGGCGCCAGTGAATATAGTGAAGTCTCGAACATCACCGATTGTGAGTTTCTGACGAAGAGCCAAGAGGCCGTCTTTTATCTGGAACAACAGTTCAAAGAGGTCACATGAATGCGCATTTCCGATGGATTTAACAGGGAGGCGTTATCGCTAAACTCACCTTGCTCCATAGAGACTCCGGCACGTACATTCTACTGCAAGCGGAACACTTCTGTCCGTTGAATTCGAACGCGCTTTTTATCGTCGCATTGATGACCGTTTCCACGTCGGCACTCGAGTGGACGAAGTGATAATTCTTGCCGCCGCACTCGCCGATCAATTTCGGGTAGTTCCTGTACTTGGCGAGATTCTGACCGACCTGAGCCCACAAACGGTTGAACGTCGGTACCGAGCCGGTGAAGTTGAGACCGGAGAGGTGAGGCGAGGACGTGATGGTATCACCGAACACGGGTCCCTCGCAGGGAATGAAATTCACCACGCCGGGCGGCACCCCGGCCTCTCTGCATATCTTAAAGATCCACCAGTTGGATAATAACGCGGTGTCGGACGGCTTCCAGAGCACAGCGTTACCCTGCAATCGCGGCATGCACGTCGACACGTGCGGGTTATGATTAGCGCGTTACCTTTATCGCGCGAGCCTCGACTAAAGGAGCTGTCAGTATGGTTTGCGAATTACAAACCATCAGTGCGGGCGTGTAGCTGAGATTACCACCGATGGCGGTGAAGTTGAAAGGCGATACCGCCGCGACGAAACCGTCCATGCCGCGATACCTAATCGAGTTGCGAGTCTGCTGATCCGGCGAGATCGGCTGATACTTGAGGCTGTCCTTGGCGAAATACGCGTGCATCTTGAAAAAGTCGATCAGCTCCGCCGCGCTGTCAATCTCCGCCTGGATCACAGTCTTGCTCTGGCCGAGCATAGTGGCAGCGTTGAGATTTTGCCTGTACTTGGTCGCCATCAGATCCGCTATCCTCAACCACATCTCCAGACGTTTCTCGATCGGCCGCTTCTCCCATTCTCGTTGCGCCTTCACCGCGACGTCGATCGCCTTCTTCACGAGCTCCGGCGTCGCCCAGTAATACTTGGCGACTTTTTCCTTGTGATTGTGCGGCTGAAAAAAAAATTCGCAATTGTCTTGTGTAACAAAGAAGGATGAAACAGAAAGCGCAAATCGCGATAAAAGCCGCTCTCTGCGAGTGAACAAACACCAAGAAGGAGAGCTGAGTAAGCGTGATTGGATTAGAAACGTACCATGACTTGATATCTGCACAGATCGGTCTTGATCTCCTCATTTCCGATAACTAACGGCACCTCCTCGCATTCCTTGCTCATCTTATCCAAGACCTTCTCCAACTCCGCTCTTTCCGGGCTGCCCTTCTTGTAGCTGAGAACCGGTTCATTCTCCAATGGAAAGTCCGGCGGGTTCGACACCGGAACTATCGATCCCAGGTACCTGGTGCCGACTCTGTCGAATAATAAACAACATCAAACTGCGAAAGAGCTATACTTCGGTAGATGCGTCAGATAAACCGAGATTTATCTTTAAGAGCCCTCTTAAGAGTTTTGTTCGCGATATCATCTTCACATATTTACCCGACCACTTGTAGTAAAATCTTAAGTTAACAGTCTTATCATTGTCTAAATATGCACTGGAATTTCCGAATAAGCTGTTTGCTTATCGATGTCGTACGAGCAATAATATCGTGTATTTAATTCAGGCATGTCAAATTCATTTTTTTGCATCATGGACCACATATCTAAGTTATTTTATATTAGACTAAGGGCCGCATGTGTTTCCAATATTCAAAATATATTCAAATATATTCATAAGTAAAGTACGTTTTTTAGATTTATCGTAATTAGTATATACATGAATCATTTTGTATCGCGTTATTTTTCAAATTAAAAGTATTTTACATTTATTTATAAATATAAAACATAAATAAACAAAATTACAATTTATTATTATATTATTTTTTAGAGGACATTTGGCACCGTTTTTCCACAAAGCGCAAAACTTAATTGAACGTCTTGAGCTGACGTAATTTTCAAAATTGACGATGCTGATCGATTAATCTTGACCTTTCTAAAGTTTTGTCATTTTTCTCGCATAAATGTGTTCCCGAACATAGCCAGTATACGTAACGAAACCAATCTGCAGAAAAATAAGTGTAAAAGAATATTGAAAATTAAATGCAAAATTCGAACTAAAAATAAATTTATTTACTTCAAAATCACTATAATTAAGTAACTAATTAACATTTGTTTCCAAGATTTTCAAGAAGTCTCGCAGCCTTTTTGGTGACGGGCCGCGTGTTTGCCATGTCTGATTTAAATTGTTCAGAAATATCGGTGGCGAGAATCGAGAGAATTCTTTCGGGACGAGGAATCTTTTTTTCTGAGTCGTATCATGCACGCGTGATACCACTGATACCTAATGATAATTATCATATACGAATCAATGAGTACTATTAAATTAACATAGCACGGCGAAAGGACATCGACACCCTCCGCGTGGACACGCGGAAGAGCGACGATGATAGCATTACATAACGTCTGTCCTCCGCTTGACCCTAATTAGCGCGGTGTTATCAATGTTAATGTATAGATAATTATGACAAATTGTGCTCGATGTAAGTAGTATCGGAGATATAATAATTTCATTCCAAATATCTAACATGATAATTTCTTTCGTAAATCGTTTTTGAGATTGTTAATTACTTTCATATTATAGACATAATTATATTAATGTTACCAATTGATATTATATCAATGCTACGATTATATATATCGCCGTATAAAACCTATGAACAATTTGCAGTGAATATTAACGTCTGAAAGAAGTCGTTGCTCGCGTATTTATGCGTTTTCGTCGCAACCCACAGTTGTCTAATTCCGTCCTCCTCGAGGTCTTCGAAAAGAAGAAGGAAAATGCGATCGCTTCATACAATTAAACTGATTCGATCGGGAAGATCGTGAATCAGTGGATAAACGCGGGGCAAATCTTGGAAAAACGTAAGTACGCTTTTATCCCTTCTGATCCTTTGAATAAAACCAGTCAGAGGCTCGCGTGTCGATCAGTGCTATCGCGAGCATCGTATATAAGCCGACGTATTCGAGTCGCAGTGTCGCGGTGGAACAATTTGCACCGAGCGGTATGCGACTGTCCTTAAAACATATATGTAGATATTGTAGATAAAGAGGTAAAATATAGCCGCTATATAGTCAGCGCTGGTCGACCGTGATGTGTACTGACGTCAGCTGTCGGAGCGCGTGCTTACGTTGACAAATGACCAACGTTTCTGCCAAACGTGGGACGAAATAAGGTCCCTAAAAACATGAAATAATCCTATTATTACAAACAAACAAGCAAAAAAAAGAGGAAATCCTCTGGAGCCAGTTGCGCCGATTTTGTTTCAATTTTTTCTCTACTTTACTCGAGTTATACAGAAGGGACGGCGAGAAGGAGAGAGAGGCAGAGAAACCGTAGGCCAGGAAATAGCGATCTTGCGAGGTCAATCCGAGAGCGCACCGAGGTGATTGACGAAGAGAGAAACAAGTAGAGAAAAAAAAACGGCCAATTGCATCGCCTTCCTCTCTTATGTAGGACCCTAGTTTTTCACGGACATAATACAGATCGGATAACGAAATCTCAGAGCAGATTTTGCTATAAGTGTTCTACAGATTTTTTTTGGCGGAATGCCAGCGGAAATGTTATAGAATCTGTTGGCGGATGTTAGATTGAAACTGCGGAAACCGAGCGGTAGATCTGCGGTTTCCTTGTCATTTTTATATAATTTTAAACGGTACATTACGGAATGACGGATCACAGTCGGTTTCTGGCATTTTCTGGCAGAACCCTGTGCCTAATGTGGGCACGGTTGACACCAATCTGCCGCGGATATTTCGCTCGAATCTTCTGGCACGGTTTACTAGCGTACTGTCAACATTTCGCTTGGGAGAAAAGGACAAGTGATCGGCAAGCTTTTCACGTCCATCGCTACCAAAAATTAACTCTTTGATCTCGGTTTAACTCGCTTTTCATCCTTTTCTACTTCTAAAAAGTTGGAGAAATAAAAAGTGAGTTAAACCGAGATTGAAGTACAATCTACATTGGTGGAAATGGACATTGAAGACGACTTCGGCTTAAATCCCGATTAACTTGACCGGCGATTAATCCATCCGGCAGACCGCTCGTAGCGAAAGAACGGCTCCGCGATGACGAATTCGTTATCCTTAATCTCTCTAATCTCTTTCTCCATATTCAAACAACAAGAAGCCTGATGGACTCTTCAATGTCGACGAGGTATTTTGTCGCAGGTATCACAGTCGCTCGATGAATTAATCGCCGAACAGCTCTGGCCCGAGCTCGCTCCAAAATTACGCGTCGCGAGCCGCAACGCGTTCGCGGTAAGCGAATCGAGCGAGCGTTGGGATACCTTCAGGTCATCGGAGCTCGTTTTTAATTACGCGCGATCTCGCGAATCATGTCATCATGCTGCACGTCGGTCGTCGGTCGTCGGGTTCCCCGGACTCGACGGGTAGTACACCGGGTGACCGGGGGCCCCCGGCACGATTACCCACGTCGCTCGATGCCTCGCGACGATCGATGAACCTTCCTTCACGTCCAAGGAAGCGGCCGAGCGAGAGGAGAGCTCGGGAGAGTTGGGTTATCCGCGGGGGACGCGCGCGTTTTCGTTTTCGCGGTTCGCGACGAGCGATCGATATCGTCGCGATAACCGGACGGCAGGCGGGGGAGGGCACCCCGGTGCCGGGATCTTGATCTTACTCACTTTTGGGTATTCGCCAGCAACGTCTGACGGCAGACCAGGCCCAACATCTTCCGGCGGTGGAGACGGGGACGGGTAGCGAGAAAGAGAGAGAGAGAGAAAGAGAGTGGGACGGAAGGAGACGGCGACGGGAAGGGAGAGAGAGAGAGAGAGGGATGACGTCGGCGTGCGACCCTTCGTCACACACGATGACCTGAAGGGCGAACGAGGTGCCCTTCTCGACTGACAGGTCCCGCCAGATGTTCGGTTCTCCTTTCTCCGCCGCGCGCGTCCAGTGCGCCGAATTGCCGAAACTGCGAAGGAGTCGGAACGGAACGGAACACACGGCCCGATGCGAACACCGCGCCGTCGGGCGAACCGCGCTACACCGGGTTCCCCACGTCCCCACCTCTCGCGCCGCTCGCGACGAGCGCTCCAGGGCCGTATCATGGTACGACCGTCCGGATCGGTGGGCGGACGAGGGGAGAGTGGAAGGACGCGCGATCGAGCCACCGACGGTGAAGCTCAGAGCTCCGAGTGAAATTTTCACGGCGAATGCTCGAATTTCAAATGCGTTTCTCCTCGATGCGCGAGAATTCCCATCGACAAATATTAATTAACGACTTTATTAATTACCGTGGATTGTTGTTGTATTATTGTTCACAGTATAGGTTTCATCTGATCGTCTGATCGACTACCGATGGAATCCGCAGCGAGGATTATATTGCACACTCCTCTTTAGATCTAAATTCTAGACATTCATAAGTAAAAAGAAAAAATTGTTAATTCGTTATAAGTATCTCTGTGCAACAATTTTTAATTTAATTTTAACTTCTAAATCACGTCAGTTTTACTTCTCCGTTTATTTCTTTTATTTGCTAATCACATCGTGTAAACGTAAACCTTCACTTTCTTTAAGTTATAAATGCGGATAATCATTTCCTTATGTCATGCAGAGGAAGAACTTGTTTTTTTTTTTTTAGCGTGTTAAAGCCTAGCATGTTAAAGCCTGTTTTTTTTTTATTATTTTCGATTACAAAAAAACTTAAGTAGCAGTGTCGTCGGGCACATTCATTTACGTTGCTCGTTCCCACTGTAAATTCTTACCCACGACTAGATTGATATAATCAAAATCAATGATGATCGATCAGGCATTTCTCCTACATAACGCATCGCGCAGAACGAGTACAGGAATAAAAGAGGCTGGGGGTTCGGTCTTACCGAAAAGATCTAATCGATATCTCATCTCAATGTAGACAGGGAAGTCAGACTTGTAGAACGGACTCATATCGATTCTATTTTCGATTTACAAATTATCTTCTCTCCTTTGTCCCTTGTACCGTCAAGCTTTCATCGTCGAGTGTTCGTCGCGGGCGTCAGACTCGCTAGGTGTTGAATTGTTAATAATACCTACCGACTCACATATACGCCGCTGCAAAACAACCGTGTCTAAATGCCAAACGTGTCGTCGTGCATATGGACAATTGATTATAACGCGAATGCCGTGCAATCGAGAGATGTATCAATTTGATGTACCTTCGGAAATTCGAGACAAAATTCAAGAAAAAAATTCGAAATACCTGCAAGTTACTCGCGAAACTTTTTTTCTTCTTCAAAACGGAATGGAAGTTCAGTTCAAACTCCCCGATCTTTTCGAGAACTGTCAAAGAAAAACGCGTGACATAAAATAGAAGTGAAACAAAAAAAGAACGCTATTACCATAATTATTGAAATACAATACAGTTAAGCGATCTCGATCGCGAGAGATTTCGAGTCTGTACTCGACATTCGTCGCGCATCGTTACTCTTTAATCACAAAGAATAGCGAGTCGTAAAAAAAACAGACGAGTCTACATCTTTTAGCAAGTTCACCTGCACCGTGGAAGGTTGAAATGCGTTACATAAGGCGATCCATTTTTAAACAAACGCCATTGTGTGTGCGTTCACGCACGCGCGCATGTAGGTACATATCTTAAATTTATCTTTTTTTAAGCCGAGAGTGTCAGTATTCGACTTATTATGTATTCGTTTCTATTAATACATCTTCATTTCTTAAAATAATAAAGATATCCATCTAAAGTAGGGAGGAAAAACCCACTTCTTCTGATAGACCGAGAGACAGTCGTCGAGTTAAAGAAAAGATAAATAATTCGTAATTGTTTCAGATATTGCATCTCTGAGACGCGATAGCACTTGGCGAAGTTTTCAATTCTCCTCTTGTTGCATTTGCAGCTCGCGCAAGAGTTGCGCCCTTTGCTTCTCCAGCTCGTCCTCGGAAAGTTCGTGATGCTCGTTATTTTCCGTGGCGGAACCTTCGCTGTGAACCGAAGGCCTTCTGTGCTTCTCCTCTCTCCGCTTCCTCTCCGGCGAGCACTCCTCGGAAGATGGAAGACCGGAGTGCGAGCGCTATGAAAAAGATATCAGAAGAAACATGATGAAATATGAAAACTTCCCCCGATGGAACTTCAATATCGTTAATACGTACGGAATGGCTGCGACCTCTCTTCTTCTTGCTCTTCTTTCTCTTGGACTTCCTCGTTTCCGACTCGGAACTGTCAGACTTGCTGGGAATACTGGGCGAATGCGATTTGTGTCGCTTTCTTCTCAAGCCTTTCTCGCTACCTTCCGACTCCTGCCAAGAAAAAAACATCATTTTTACCATCTGTCGCGATCGCATACCAGAAACAGATGAGAAAGTGACTGCTTTCGGAGAGCTTTTTTTAATACTCACGCTGTGCGAACGCGATCGTGATTTGCGCTTCAACTTTTTCGCCTTTTTCTTCTTACTTCTGATATGATGATGGCTGCAGCTCTCCTCGAGCTCATGCTGGTATTCCTTGAATATCCGTATTCTTTCGCTCTCCAAGGTGATCGCCTTGAAATCTTGCTCTTCCTCAATCTTCGGTCTTACGTCCTCCCACGCCATTTGGTAGTCTACGTTCAATGTCTTGAGCAAATTCTTGAAACCAGTCTCCAGCTTCTTGAATTTCCGCGTCTCTTCCTTGACGCGCTCTTTCTCGCGCGCCTCCGCCTTCTCCAACAGTAAATTGTACGTTAATTTAACGTTACCCGCGTCTAGAGTCGCCGACTTTCGGTCCTCGCACACGACCGTGGCGAATTCCTCGAAAGTCGTGTTGACTTGCACCTCGAAGTTCTTGTCTTTGAGTATCTCGCGAATGATCTTCTTCTCGTCGTGGAATCGAGACTTCAAGTCTTCGACGTAGAATTTGAAAAGGTCCAGCGGAGTCGAGCCCGATTGCCCGAGCATAGCCGAGAATCGAAGATCGGCGGACAGCATTGGATACAATTCTACCCACAACGACATCGATGTGAGTTTGCCTTGTTCGTGAAGCTCATCGAGTAGATACTGAAACACAATTTTTTACCGTAAAAAAACTGTATTTTTTTTGACTGACTTAAAGGCGCAGAGAGACGAGACCTTTGAGTTCCTATAGCAGCGCTATATAAGGTGATGCATCTGTCTGCGTCCTAATGTAACATAGATACCAAAACGTATATAGTATAGTTACAATTAAATCGGAAGTCTGCACTTACTATGAAGCCATCCCTGTTTTTTCTCTCCTGTCGTTTCCTACGTTTCTTCTCGCATTCTTTTTCCTCCTCCTCATCCTTCTCCAATTGGCGAATGTGATTCTCGAACACAATCAGAGCGTCCTCTTTGTCCATCTCTAACAAGTCTGCGTCTTCGGCGAATGCGGGATGCTGTAACAGCAACGCTTGCGCTTCCTGCCACGTCGTCCTGTAAGTCACTTCCGTCATAGTGTCCAAAACTTGCGCCAGTCTTTTAGTATTTCTCTTCTTCAATTGTTTCGCCTCTTCTTTCTCGCGTTTCGCCAAATTGAAGATAACGTCTTCGTAAATGTCTCGGCGATCCGAATCCCCAACTGATCTCCAAACCTCTAAATTACCGAACATCTCTTCACATTTGTAATACTTGGTTGTGCTTGACATTCTGTCGTTTTCCAGCAAGAATTGCTCCAAATCCTCTTTGGCCTTCTTCAATCTGTCGAAGATATGCCGCATTATTATCTAATTTAATTGTACATTGTACACTTAATACGAGATAAAAGTAATCGCGATACCTACCTGAGTCTCTCCTGCTCGCGCTCTTCCTTCAGTTTCTGCGTCTTGTACGAATGGAAGGCCTGTTTACGTTCGTTCAGCTTCTTCATCTGCGGATATCTGGGATCATTCTGAATCAATTTGACCGCCTGTTCCCATGTAGCATTCGACGGCACGTCTCTCTCCCTGAGTAACTCCTTGAATGCCTCAACTGCTTCCTTTTTATCCTTGAATTGCATCTTGGGCTCGGGCGTGCTGGTGCGACTGTCATTGGCTGAACCCATCGCGGAATTACTATCCTCGTCTGGTTTCGCGGGCGGTGTCGGAATATTAATTGCCGCGAGTGTCGCGGCCATCGCCTGTTCGATAGCCGACTTTCCACCGGATTCCGGTGTACTGGTCTGCGATACAGTCGGGACATTCGGCGACAAGTGTTGCATCGCTATAGAAACCATATTGCTGAAGACATAGGAAGATCATGATGAATATACAAAAAGCTTTTGAAATAATGAAAGGCAGATAATCTGCAGTCTTGCTATCATTACATCCAACTTGACTTACGAATTTGTGGCGTTTGCCACAACTGCCGCGGCGGCCGCTGCAGCTTCCTCGGCTATGATTCGCGCCTTCAGCTCTTCCAACTCCGGCGGTATCGTCCACCTAGATTCCTTAGTGTTTACATTGTGATAATACACCTTGCCGTTCTCCGACTTGTACTCCTTCCAAGGGCACTGCGACAGCAACAGTTCGCTCGGTGTTTTCAGCTCGTCCGGCTTTTCCCACAACGACTGCTTTGTGATGTTGTTATAGTAATATGTTCTGCCATCGGGCGCCTTGTGCTCGCTCCAGTCTGTCTTCTTGTCCGTTGTAGAGCTGGGCATCGCAGTGCCGTCGCCGCTGATAGGCGAAGGAGGCGGAATCCCTGGTGCTGTTATCTGCGGCGACGCAGCTGTAATGCAAAGAGAGCTATCTGAGCAACGGATTCGTAGAGGGGCGCACGTATTCAGCGATGGATATTAACCTATGACTCCTGGCTCTTGAGGAGGTGCCGCGGTGATAGGAAAAGTAAAACCTGGCGGAGGTATGGAAAACTGAGGTGGCATTATACCCGGAGGACCCGGTGGTAAACTGGGAGGCGGGATGAAGGGTGCCGCGGGCATAATGGGTGGCACAAAGCTGGATGCGATACTTGGCGTTGCCGGTGGAAATCCTGTTACAGCGGCGGGTGGCGGAATACCATCGTTCGAAGCCTAGTAACGTTTATATTGTCAGTCAGATGATCAGAAATTTTGAAAAGCGTAACATTTAACGTTTCTCTCGTGTTACGTCCGGCTCGTAGCTGCGCTT
>NW_020212717.1:14763-19425 GCF_003070985.1 Temnothorax curvispinosus
TATAAATTGCAATATTAATAAATGTAATTAAAATTTAAATTAGTAAAGTTATTTTTATCTGTTATACGTTGTTGGACTGCCAATCAGCTAGAAAACTTAAAAATGTTAGTATTTGCAAAGTAAAGAAATATTTTAATTCATTAGCAAGAATATAAATAAATGTCCGACGAGAAGAAACATGTAGTCTAATAAGTAATTGTAGTTATGTATTGTCTTTTCTTCAAAGATAAAATTTGATTTAGTACTAAACTAAAAAAAGATGTTTTACATTAAAAGAGAATCAGTAAATTATGTATATAATTATAATTTTTATTAATTAATACAATAATAATATAACAATTGCTACTTGCTTAATAAATATTCAGTGATTGAAGAATGATATAACGGTACTGCTTGCAAAGTCAGGGAGTTGGCGTTATCAATTCGTACTACGACATAATCGCCAGCCTGTATCTGCCTTGTTGTAATGGAGTGTTGAGCAATGGGAATAGCTGCGGATGGTAGTATAACTATCACATTACCGTCATTTCTACCTTGTAACTTTTGATCAGATCTCTTGCTCACCTGCCAATAGAACATACACATCACTATAAAATTTATTGTTCCTATTTTTAAATAATGCCAAAAGTAAAAACATATGATGTACGCCTCTATAAAACATAAGATTAAAGTGTTTACAGATGGAAAGAAAGACAGGATAAAAAAATTTAAAAAAAATGGATACTGTTTTTTTTTCTAGTAATATGTACACATGCAATAATAAGATTGAAAAAATGCTTACGCCCTCCACGAGAACGAGTTGATGTTGCCCTATCTGTGCTCTATTTAATTTTTCTGCTTCTTTTCTATACAGCGCAGTCATGCGATTTAGACGGTCCATCTTTACGTGTGGTTCAACGTCGTCCTTGTAACGTCTATGTGCTGTAGTTTTCTACAGAATATTAAAATATTTATGTATAATTATAAATAATTTATAAATTTTAATAAATTATTAAATTTATTTATATTTAATATGAATTGTCCAAGAAGATTGTACATCATAAGAATTATACCTCACGCATGCTATAGGCGAATAAATATGCGTTGTTGTATTTAACTTCTTCTATTAGCGATAACGTATCTTGAAACTGCTCCTCGGTCTCGCTACAGAATCCGGCAATAAAATCGCTGGAAAAGTATACATTTGGAAGAATATCACGTATATGATACACCAAGTCTAAATACGCTTCCCTGGTGTATCCTCTTCGCATTCTCTCCAAAACCGTAGAGTTGCCGCTCTGAGCAGGTAAGTGAATCTGCTTACAGATGTTAGGTCTTTCGGCTATCAAGTGCAACACCTCATCGGGAAAATCCTTGGGATGAGGCGATGTAAATCTGGAAATTACCATATATTAGTATGCAAAGCTAATTGAAGGGATTTAATGCTGATCTATAGATTTATACCTTATTCTTATTTCTGGATTAATTAAAGAAACTTTGTCTAGAAGATCGCTAAACCTTAAACCGCCTTTCTTATTCTTATAAACCGTTTTGAAACCTTTAGCGAGTTGGGTCTCCTTGTTAGCTGATAAGACAAATTCCGATTCCGATAAATCTCTGTAGCTATTCACATTTTGTCCTAAGAGAGTTATTTCCTTCACACCTTGATCCGATAATTGACGGACTTCGTCAAATATGCTTGCAATCGGTCGTGATCTCTCTCTCCCTCTCGTAAACGGTACGATACAGTAAGTGCACATGTTATCGCAACCTCTCATTATAGAACTGCAAATTACAGATACATAAAACTAAAGAGCTGAAATAAACTTTATACATACGGAATATATTTTTAAGTATGTATATACGTTACATATATGCCCCAGTGGAGTCCTGATTGAGTCTAACTGGCATGACATCCGCATACGTTTCATCAAATGATAATACGACATTAACGGCCGTTTCATTGTCCGTTACCGCCAGAAGCCTTGGTAAATCCTTGTAACTATCAGGACCCGCTATTACATCTACGAGCTTTCCTCTGTCTAATATTTTTGTCTTTAAACGTTCGGCCATGCATCCTATTGCAAACATTTATTCTTATAGAAGATAAGTCACTTAGTTGAGAGCCTGATACTATCAAGTATTAATTAAGCTTGCCTAAGAGACCAATCTTCATGGACGATCCAATCATCCTCTTTCTTTTCTTCCTCACGCCATTCAAGTGCTCCAACTTGTGCCATATCTTCTGCTCGGCGCTGTCCCTGATGGAACAGGTGACGAGCAATACAATATCCGCGTCGTCCAAACACCGGGTATGTTTGTAGCCATGCGATTTCAGCACCGACCATATTATATCGGCATCGTTTACGTTCATTTGGCAACCGTGAATGTCAAAGTACACTAACACAAACGGAAAAGGTAAAGATAATGATTTCGAAGCACGAGGACAATCGCTAAATCTCCTAATTAGATATCTGAGAAACCTTTTTGATTCTCGCCACGAATATCCTGTAGATATGGAACAGGCTTTTCACTGGGAATATCGATAACAGATGGGCTCAAGAAGTCCCTCAAGGAGGGTCCGTCTCTGATATTCTTCACTGGTTTCTGATCTACAGCTCGTTCGATTGCACCTGCATTAATCGCTGACACGTGCGAAGGCACGGGAATTGTTCCGTGGATCGCGCGGCACGCTCGCAGCCGCTGAGGATCCGCATATTTCCGTTGTAGCAAATATTTTCTGAAGCAGTTTCTGTAATACATCCCTCTCGACATGTTGAGACTGAATCGAACGTTGACTCTGGAATTAAAATTTGGAAATGCCAAGCGTTGAAAAATACGACAAAGATATTGTGTTGTCGAACGTATTTGATAAATACCTGTGGATGTTAATACGTTAACCACTCCCGGTCAATCAATTGATTTTCTTGCGGCTGAGTCGAGCGCAGTCGAGCGGCTTATAGGTTATGCCATGGGTTATGCAAGGTCAGGGAAGTCGGCGCGGCCGGCGGCGCCGGCGCGCACTGCGCCAGGAATCGGATCGGGAATATTGGGATAGCCGGGAGCAGTAAGCAGTACCATCATTAGAAATTAAATAGAAAAGGAGAAAAGATGAACGATATTCAGCCACGAAGTTTTAAGGTGCCTTTTCATGCTGACGCTCGACGCTCATTTTCAGCGGCAAGAAGGTCGCATGACCACAATTGACGCCGGCGTCAATTGAAATTCATGAAAAGGAAAACAGCGTCAAAATTTCGGCGTCTTCGCGCTGCTTTGGCTTTGACGCTTGAAGTTGGAAAAATCCAACTTCTCTTTCTTGACGCTGGCATCATAGTGATGTCACGTGACGTCGCTCAACGCTGTTTTTCAGCGTCCCATGAATTGGCACCTTTAAAAGCATTTGTAGCGTCAAATGGACTGCTGCAACTGCTGCAGTGAGCAGTCGCAACATGGTGGCTATATACTCCTTGTTCAATCGAAAATTTGCGCCAAATAAAAATTTCTTTTACCATATCAAATATAATTTAAGAATAATGTCCAATTAAGCGTTCGACGTATGTATTTCCCGACGGCAAGATGTAAAACGTGTAAACTATAATTTGATTATATTTTATTGGATATAAAAAATGCGTTATTACGTTACGTATCTTTATTTTATATATTTGACATAACTTTTTACATTATATTTATTATATATATAGGTACCTACTAAAACATATAGATTTGAATAAAGTGTGCTTGAAATTAAAAAATATATTTTTTTCTTTCAATAATACATGAACACAGCATCTTTTTTGAGATAATAATTTTCGACCTTTTATCTTTTTTTTTATTTAAAATTTTTACCTATAAATGGACATTTAAAATTTTCATTTATTCATATGGTATAAATGGAAATTTATGAATATTTATTCATATTCCATATAGTACAGATAATTTCTTTAACTATTCAAAAGAGTCGTCCCGCCATGAGGCAACACCCTCGCTCAGAATACCTCCGTCAACCTCCTTGCCTAACATGCTAGCCTGATACTTTTGCCGATTTAAACGGAGTTTTCGACACCGAGAATCGCCATTTTCATCTAACGGGCCATTTTAATATGTACTTTCAACCACTTTTATGATCTATTGTGCACCTCTACGATACGTGATCAAATTCTTCTAATTGTTTAATTTTAACCTATTATTGAAATATAAAAAATTTCTGTTGTTATTATATTCATTAATTTATATAATATTCCTTTAAATTACAAGGGCGCGCAAAACGCTCCAAGAGACGTTAGAAAACAATAAAAGTTAATAGAAAAATTAATTCGGATGATAAAGTAGGCGAAACTCAGGTTTCGCACAGCGAAATCTCAGAAATTTACTCCTGATGTATCAGGCTAGCATGTTAGGCAAGGAGGTTGACGGAGATATTCGAGCAGCGGCACGCCTACCCCCACTATTACCCATCGCCATATTGGAACGGCGCCGAGCGCGCGACGAGGATGGCCAGCCTACAACCTACGGCCAATCAGAGCGCTGGCAGGTATGCATAGGAGGGGCAGTGGGCCCCCGCGCTCTGACCAATACCAGCGTGATTACGAGGAGGCAATGTGGGGAGACAACACCCGCGCGGCGCGGCGCGCTCGGAATACCTACTGCCACCTCCTCGCTCATCATGCTTTGCTGATACATCAG
>NW_020212717.1:19435-29855 GCF_003070985.1 Temnothorax curvispinosus
TACTCCTAATGTATCAGCAAAGCATGATAAGCGAGGAGGTGGCAGTATTCCGAGCGCGCCGTGCCGCGCGGATGTTGCTCCCCACATTGGTCGCGTTCAGCAAACCAAGCCGCTCAGTAGCGGTCGAACATGATTGGCTCTTACTTTTAGAACCAACCAATCGACGCAGAGTGGTCTGGCCTGCACCGCGTTATATTTTCTACACAAACAATTAAAGAGAGAGAAAAGGAGAGAGGAAAGGAGAAAGGAGGCGAAATGTATATACATCAAAAAGCTGAACTACAAAGGACAAACCTTATTTGCACAGTATTTGGACACTATGAGATCTCGTTTGCTTTGGGAATTAAAGAAAGTACACGACGAAGAAATTTCTGTCAATTCTGTTTATTCCCTTCTCTCGAGATTTACTTATTGTTTTACCTAAAATATAAACGTAAAAACAGGACAGTCCTTTCAATATGACTCTCGTCTAATTAACACACTAATACACGCCCTATGTACAATATTTCGTATATACAATAATGCACGTGTCGTCGTCGTCGTCGTCGTCACTGTACGTGTTACAGGTGTCGTGAAAAAAATAGTAATTGCAACATTTATTAACACCCTAAATGATACGTTAATTAAACGAGGCGTATAATACAGACTTCATTTCCACTCTCCATGCCGTCATGCAAAATACAAAATATCTGATCTGTGCGAAAGAAATTATCATATTTGTTTTTTCTTATTTTTTTTTTTCAGTCGTGCAACGTTTTTGCAAGTTCCGATGGGAGACCATGTTCAGCATGAATTTTATTTTCATATATCTATGTAAAGTACCAGGCAACAAATCCATTGCGTCATTATCAGTAATTCGATTAGCATATTGTAACGGAGTTAGCATGGAACCGCGTCCAAATTACTTTTTTTGTTGGCCAGGTCTAATAGACGTGACATAACTGCGCATGAATTATACAGAACAGTAGCCAGTCTCTCACATATCGTTGAACATGACGCATTGATTTTGTAATTTCTCGACGCTGACGCTGACGGAGTTTGTAGCAAACGCCTTACAAAATTCACTATCGACAGATTTGGTTGTTTCGGATCGTATATCGCAGATTTATTGCTGAAATATTTGTACAAAATATTTGCACAAAATTAAACTGCATATAAGTAAATTATTAAAGCTGTCACAACAGCGTGCAGAAATATGATCTTGCTTTGGTGAAGCACACTGGATTCATTGAATTTGCGAAAAGGAATCACCTCTAATTGATTCATTTTAACGAGTCTCAGTACAACAATAAATTACTGCTACTGTAACGAAAAGGGACTGTGTAATCAAGGTACTGGAAACTCCCATACATTCTCTAGTTAATCCATTAATCTCTTTTACACAATCGCACTTAGTTTTATATTAACTCTTTATATCGATAATCGTTCAATAATTCCCTATTCATTTTTCTTTGGAGCAAATAAGCGTCTAGCATCATTGTCTTTGTAAGACTCAGCTAAGCTCCGGTTATATCATAAAATAATTTACAAGATATTCAACGTATTTTCAATTAATAAATACAATTCCGATCCACATCTAAAGAGTAATTGGACATTATTAGTCCGCGAGAAAACACGTGGTTGATTATCTCACTTGGAATATTAATAAAATATCAACAAGAATTTCAAGATTAAATAAATTAAACATTTCAAAATGGGGAAAGACCACGCCATCTCTTTCATAAATAAAAAAAAAAACATTTCTAAAGACTATACGTATAAAATAACTTTTCACAACGATTCAATGATATGTCTTCGTTTTATCAATGTTTTTCAGGAGCGAAGTCAAGATAAAAATTAATACTTGATGATATACCACGATATAAACAATACAAAAATTACAGGCGGATAAGTAAGATAATCATCCTTTGTTTGCCTGTTATTATCCTATGTAATATTTGGTCAAATCATTTCTGATATAAACCAATAAGCGATCTTGTCATTTTGTATATCTAGTATTGGCATATAAATAATTATTGCTACTAACATACATTTCTTCAACCCACATGTGTATCGATAAAATAATTGTTTTTTTTTATATAACATTATTTTAAATTTTTGTTGCGTTGCACATATACATAAGGATTCGAGGACAAAACAGAATTAATTTTGCTCCATGTGTTATTTCAGATATATATATAATGTAGTTTTGATTCTGTTATACTATACATTTGTCTTGAATTTGTACATAAAGTGGATCTCTTATTTCTTCTCTCTCAAACTACAATATTACAGTATTATAGTATGTGATCATTGTGGAATTTTCTTAATAACTACGAATTATATTTCTTATTTCTCGCGCGTATGTCTGTGTATGTGTGTGTGTGTGGTGTGTATCACATACATGGATATTTCAATTTTGTATAATATAACAGAAAATGATGTGCAATGTATTACTAATTAAAAATGATACTTAAAGTTCTAAAATATACATACATATAATTTATGTGTAAAATAAAATAATATATTAGAATCTTTTAGACATAGTGGGTTGAATACATTATCTCAATTTCAAATAGCATCAGGCACTGTCAACCCTTCGTAAACTTCACAATAAATTCAAATCTGCATTTAGCGTTTTGACATACACAAATGTTTTTGGTATAATGCTATCTACGACGGGTTTCGCGAAATGAAAGCTAATGTTGCAACTCGCGAAAGGAGAATCTACTGCAATCAAGGATTTCTATTTGTTTTCCCAATATTTTAATTTGGTAAACTACACAATAATAAATTCTTTCATAAGGTGCGATTTCACAATCTCCTCACATATAATAAAAGATATGTTTTCATTTTTATATACATATACAGAGATCGCGATTATTATTGTATAATACGTCATCAATAGAAAGTCAGATCTCGGTTTTGCTTTTATAAGAGATCAACAAAGTACATAACGAAATTTACAGACAGTTCGGTACAGTGTTAAACTATGGCATTTTATTAAACTTAATAGTATAGATCACGAAAGTGATTGCAGGGAGGTTAAATATAGGAAATGTCAATCGTATGAGTGTAAGAGTAATATAATTGTTCTGTCCTAAATTCGACACGGTCGCTGAGATAGAAATTTTCGTGGTTCATTTGATTGCACTTGCACTGCCGAAACTTTGTGCACGGATTCGTATATATTTCAAGGGTAAATATATTATCATTCTTATATAATTATTTCGCATTACCCGCAATCAATTATCTTGTATGCCAGCATACAAGACATTTGCAATATGTGCGCCAAATGATATCCGGCAAAATTCCGACATTATGAAAAATTACATCATAGTAGATGAAACAAACATGCGAACGTATTTACACGTATAACGATATACGAACACGCATTTATTCGTGAAGGATAAAAAGTACGTTGCGCAAATATGTTAAGATTGTGTGCTACTTGGGATCGCTTTTCGAGTATCCAAGATGAAAAAGATTTTGGACCTCTTCTCAGATTAAGACTTAAAACAATTAAGTTTTAGAAAGAAATATATAATAAAATTTGATATATATGTAATTGAATATTGCTCCGTTTTCTTTCACATCACTAATAGAGGTGGTAAATAAATTATTGCTTCAATTCATGACTGCAAAATGCCACGAGATGTACTCAAAATTCCTATTTAATTACCCATAAAGCCAAAAGTAAAACATAAAAGTGACGTGACTGTTATGGTTGACATCGAAAATGCTATTGAAATTCGTTGAAAAATTCAAGATCGCTCAGGTTTTTCCTGCGATTATCAAAAGTAGCCTTATTTCGAGGAGATCGAAACCGCTACTAAAACATGTGACAAAAACTTGCACGAGAGTTCCTTCATAATTTATGTCCTCCACACTATTAAGATAATGCCCTGATTACACATATATCTTAACAACTTATCTTCGTGGCACCATTGTGATTCAGCTTGTGATTTATAGCGCAACCGTCCTCTTGAATGTTTTTAAGATATTCTTCTAACAACGACGCCAAGTTGCGTCGTTTAAAGCGTAATGATTCTTTTACTATGTCTTTTACAAACGCAAGCCGTATATCTAGAGTCCCCTGAACTTGATGTAAGTGTGAGAACAGTGTTGCGTAATCTGAAACGAAATGAATTGATCACGTGTTAACGCTGTTACGAGAATGTTATCGTTAGCGGTATAGTAGATAAGTACGTCAATCTTTTATTAATCATTAATCTCGCGACGTTTCTCAGGATATAAAAGAGAACCGATCGGCGCGTCGAAGACTTACTTTTCCCTCTTCTCCGCACCTCTTTGTAAACAAGTCCCCGGATGCTCAAATTGTGTCGCCTGATGTCCTCCAGTTCCTTCTTCGTCAGCTTCCGCTCTCTCTCGATCTTCGGCTCTCGATCTCGTTTCTCCTCCACGTGATTCGTCAGTTTCTCTTCGGTGACACCGTCCACAACTCGCACGCTGTTCTCGATACAATCGTTAACCGGTAACCGACTACACTCGTTCTTCGCGTTATCTGTCCGTTCACTTTTAACATCACTCTTCGGTACCGTGTCAACATTGTTAACTATCGGCGTCAGAACGGGCGGCGTGTCCATATGATTGTTAACGTGCTCGACCGGGATCGGCTCGAAAATCGGTATGACCGGCATTTCCGCGAGACCGTTCACCAACTTTTCGGACGCGCTCGAACACGGCAATGACGCGTGACCTGGCGATACGTTGGGCAAACCGGGCAGGATCGGCGGTGCGCTCGTATCGGCGATTGGTGTTGCTGCTGCCGTAACAGCTACTTGGTTCTTCGTGTCCTCCATCACCCAAGGAATCGGGGAACTCGGTGGAGTAAGCGTATACGATGGCCGTCGCACGATCACGTCTTTCGGTATGGGCCCGGGCTTCCTCTTGTTAGGCGGTGGCCTCGGGGAAGACGAGCCTCCGCTGTCCGACTGCGGCAAGGTGCGCTTGAGACCGCCCTTCGACGTCGAGGACGTCGCGCCGACTATGTCGATATCCGCTTCGTCTACCATCATCCTCTTGTCTATCTTGAAGGGATTGCCTACGATAGAAATGTAACATTAATTATCTTTTTCTACACCAATTATTTAAGGAAAAATTAATCTTTGGCAAACGTTTCGCTGAATAATTACCGAACATATGCTGCCTAACCGGTACGCTTTCGATCTCTCTCAACGGCGGAGTCATGCGTTTCAGATATTCCTGATAATTTCCCATTTGAGCTAAAGGCATCGAATGAACGTAATCGTCGTCGAGTAACTTTGTATGCAACAAGCCAGGCTGCAGGAAATTCGCGCGCATCCGCACGACTTGATCGAGCAGGGACTTTCTCGGTACGTCGAAGGCGTTCCTGTAACTGTGCGCACCACGTTGCTGCTGTTGATTCTTCACCAATCCGACGACGAAACCTCCAAACTCGTTCAGCTGATCACGGAGACCCGTGAATTTGTCTTGCAACAAAGGATGGGACACCTACGGAGCACACATACAGTTTGATAACAATTAAAGTAATTTATGATATCAGAGATCAACTTTTAATGTATTCAATTTACCAAATCTTTTTTCAGCGGTGTCTTCGGTATAACTCTCACCCCTTCCGTCACCACACTCGTACAATTAGATAAATTCTTCGTAAGGTTCGAAGCGGCGACTTGCTTGGAAATGACCTCGTTACAGAGCCGATCAAATTCGATCTTGGCCTGATTCTTCAGTCGTTTTAGATAATTTAAGACACTATATGATAAAGAGTTATCCATGTTATCGGGTATCAATGTTTGTGCCAGAGGTGCGGACGCACCCATCCTGGTTAACGCTCTCCTCAACGACTGCAACAAAAGACGCTCTGATAAAAATGTTTTCGGAACACGTAATTATATTGGCACAAATATAGAAAAACTTACGGCGGCGTAATAAGTAGGCATGGTCCTTATGTAACCCTGGAACTGCGCCCTCCATTCAGGTGTCGGTTTTTGCCTGTGTACTTTGAAGAGCTCTTCCAGCAGCGGTAGCAGCACGGGATAGTTATAAGGCATGACGAAGAGATTTACACAAGTCAAGTTTGTACTAGCTTTCAAGTAACCGAACGGATGGCCCACTTCGCTCGATTTATACGAATTAGCAACGAACACCTGCCAACACGTTGTCGGCTGTTTCCGCGCTAAGATGTACTGCGTCAACGGGCTCGGTTCCAGCTCGTACTTGTCGAACGGTAGATTCTCGATCACCATCGGCTCCTGACTGGTGCACGTGAACTTGACGTTTGGATGCGCGGAACGCGGCGGTAACGAGCTGGCGCTGAGATCCGGCCAGAAGCTCTCGGGGATCGGCCAGAAGCCTACCGCGAATCCCTTCTGAGCCGAGCGCGGTACGTAGATCAGGCGTCTGCAGGAATACCAAGCCGTGTTGTTCGGCGCTAACGCGTTCGGATACTGTGCGCGCGGACCGTTCGCCGCGTTACCGTCGTCCTCGTTCTCTTCCTCGTCCTGGTGCTGCGGGGCCTGTTCGTTGGTCAGCGGCGGTGGATCGGGACCGATCTTTTCAAAATTTATTACCACGCCCGATTGCACTTTTTGTACCAGCGAATCTATGCACTGTATCATCATCCTGAATGACGTAATGCAGTACGAGCGACCTGTAATGTCCAAGTAACAAACAACTTAAATTTAAAATTTATCTCGACCCTTTTATAACATATATGCTTTGTGTCGCGAGCGTTTTCATTTGAAAAATGCAAAACTTTGCGATTCTAAGATTGCTAAGATTGCAAGCTGCATCTCCTTTACCTCCAGTCACTTCGCACATTGCATCTATCGGCGACGCGTCACTGGCCACCAAGCCAATATCTCGTTCAACGGCCGGTGTCCCCGATAAACGCAGCACCAAAGAGAACAATCTCTGGTCCCATCTAAATGGCTCCTTCGTCAGTTCGGATCCGGGTATCGGGGAATGCATCGGTAACGTAAACTAGAAAGAAAATGCAATAGTAATGTCGTTTGTATCGAAGACATATAAGTAATACTTTTTCATTTTTCTTTCATTTTTTTTTAGAATAATACTTTCTCATCTTTTACAATAAAAAGGAAATCACGGTAGGAAGATAACACTTACATCTTGGTGGACCCCGCTATTGGTCGTATATTTTCCTCCGTCTGTTATAACAACTATAACGGACGGTTCCAAGTAAAACGGGCATCTTCCTTGGCCGTACGTGTCTATGCCGGTCTGCATACGATTTATGTTCAGCACGTCCAACGCGTGCTTCAAGGCGGCACCTAGGGTCGTCAAGCCAACGCATTGCAAGTTTTTCAGTTCGTTCATAAAGGTTGCCAGGTTCTCCTTCCATCCTGCCTGAGAAAGCATCGAAAAACATTATACGCACAGCTCTCCCAAGATAATTTCTAACTTATATAAAATTATTCTTTCTCTTTTGTGAAACAAAAACAATTTTATTTTTATATGTGGCATGAATTCGTCAGAGATTTCTATCACTATCAGGTTCAAAGAAAAGGGGGGATGTGGGACACAATGTAGACAATTCTAAATATCTCTGGCAGATTTTAAGAATTAAGAACTGTAACTTGAATTTTTGACATTACTATGCACAGTCGAATTCATTCGAGCGTCAGTAATACATAAATAATAGAAATGCACGACGCTGTTAAGTAAAATTTCAGTAATCTTGATAATTCGAGGAAATGTCCAACGTGTTAATCTCTGATGTAAATATTCTACTTTTCAAAGTTGATAGATAAAGAGTGCGTTGTTTCTGACGACTTATTCCGTATATATTTTTGGAGAACGTATCGCACCTCCAACGACGCGCATCTTTCGCAGCCGTGTGCTGTGCACAGGGTAGAGGATGAGGGCGGGGAAGAAGGGCATGGAGAAGTAGAGGGAGAGGGCCACGCGAGAGAGGCAGAGACACGGTCGTTCCCGCTACTGTGCATTAATTATTCGGCGCCATTAAGCGAACCTAACCCAACTCGAGGCTGAAAGGGAGGGAGGGAGAACGCGGACGCGCTTCTGTCGAGGAGCATCCGCGCGAGGATGGGCCTGAAGTTTTGACGACGTGAAGGGCACAATGTAGACAATGTAGAAATGCAGGATAGGAGGCGCGCGAAAGAAGGTGGAGCGAAAGAGAAAACGAATGAACAGAGGGAGGGGACAGGACCAGGCGCGTGGCGAGGACGATACCTTGATGTTCTGAGGTGGATCTTCGAAGGTCAGGAGCATGTAACGATCCCCGCGGCTCTCCGGCGATCTCTGTCGTACCTGGAAAAAGGGATTATTTCACTTTTTCTCTTTAATTTCTGTTTCACGCGCGCGCGACGTCGCGCCACCCCCCTCGTCCACGAGCGAGCGAGCGAGCGAGAAAGAGACGGAGAGAACGCAGAAAGGGAAGACGAAAGAGACGGATATACTTCCCTCTTCTTTTCCCGTCTCCCTCCATCCCTCTGTAACCCGCCTGACACGACGACGAGGACGGTGACTCCGCTCTCCGCTCGGCGCGGTGTGGCGCGGCGCGGCGTGGCATGGCGCGGTGCGGCGCGGCGGATAAAAGCTGTGCCCGCCAACCTCGGGGCGTACCTTGACGAAGGTCTCCACGGCGCTCTTGGCTACGTCCAAGAGCGTGGGCCGACCCCCCAAATAAGCCCTCTGATTCATGGAGGCCGACGTGTCGATCAGAAATACTATTATGGTCATCTTCGAGGAGAGGACGGCGACGATGACGGCGGTAGTAGCGGCGGCGGCGGCGGCGGCAGTGACGGCAACACAACGACGGTGACGGCGGTGGCGGTGGCGGTGGCGGCGATAGCGACGACGACGACGGACGACGACGAGTCCTGACGATACCCGAATCGCGCTCGCGCGTCGTAACGTGCTCGTGCTCGTTTATGGACTGGCGAGCACCAAGACGCGGACGCGGCCTCCCGTCGCGCTGGCCCCCGTCGAAACTAGCTAGTTAGGCGCCCTACGGCAGCGGCGATGACGACGACGACGACGGTGACGGCGGCGTGGAACATTGCTGCCACGACCATTGAACGGCTCTGCCAGCGAATACGCTCTCCGAAAAACTTCTCTTTTATCGTAACGGCGCTCGCTTGGTCCGTTTCTCCCTCCCTTCCTCCCTTTCTCTCTCTCGCTCTCTCGTTTGTACGTTCTGCCGAGTGCCGCGCGCCGTGTGTGTATATATACCCAATGAATACGTACGCGCGGAGCACGCGAGAGTATGCGAGATCGGAGTATAAGGAGTATATCGCGCGTACGTGTGCTGTCACCTCTCCCACCTCCCCTCGCGCTATACCGAGCGTCTCTCTCTCTCTCTCTCTCTCTCAAACGCCGAGCGCAGTCTCCCTCGCTTAACCTATCTCCCTCGTGTTTGCGCGCTCGGCTTCGGCTCTCCCCCTCCCCCGGCTGCCCGATCGTCCGTCCTCGTCCCTCTCGGTCCCGAGGGTCGCGCCCTCTCGGTCGGCCGAGTACACGTAACGACATGGACCCCGTGCCACGTGATCGCGCCCAACACCCCGCCATTGGTCCCCCACCATCTCCGCGCTAGCGTAGCGGCTGCTGCACCCAGCTGCACTCGCGCGACCTTCCGTCCTCGTCCCGCCGCGGTGTCGCGCGTCGCCGTCGGCCGTTCCGAGTGCGAGAGGTGCACGGTGCACGAGGGAGACCTACTTCTCGTTTTTTTTTCCGATCGACTTGTCGCATCACCGTGTAGCGTATGTACGCTTTGTAGCGCTTTGGGGAATACGTCGTCGTCGTCGTCGTCCGTTCTACGCGCGACGGCTCTTGCGACGCTTTCCTTGGAAACGATACCGAAAGGACGATCGAACGATTTCAGGAAACTAACGCCGGACGGGGGGACCGTCCATTCGTCCGAGTCGTCTCGATTACTCCGACCTACCGGCGACCACCGATATAAACATATCGGACGACGCTGCGTAGGTGGAAAAACATCCCATATTGATTTTACAAACGCGTTGCACAAATCCATCGCGCGTCTAATCAATGTAAAACAGCGGTTTGATAGTAGTAGTAGCAGCAGCAGCAGCAACAATAGTTGCTCCGCGTGATCCCAGGAGGAACATAAAAACTCCCAAGTGATGTTATGACGTTTATTCATCACTCAAAAGTCACTTCAACTTCGCAACGATCTCTTTGGGATAGCAGTAAAAAGCTCATTAATATAAATAAAAAAAATACAATTAAAGCTCTAAACGCTGTTCTTAGTCAACTGGTTAAAAAGTCTTAATTACATAAAAATATGTATTGAAATTTAATAAAAGATTCATCACTGGAGAGCGTCACATCGCAACTTCTTTGTTCTACTTGGGACAGTAGTAAAAAGCACGTTATTTGTAAAAATACAATTAGAGCTCTAAACGCTATTCTTAGTCAACTAATCAAAAAGCTA
>NW_020212717.1:29955-33387 GCF_003070985.1 Temnothorax curvispinosus
CTCTAAACGCTATTCTTAGTCAACTAATCAAAAAGCTAATTACAATAAAAATATGTATTAAAATTTAATAAAAAAAAAGATTCTTCTACTTGGGACAGTAGTAAAAAGCACGTTATTTATACTACGTAAAAATACAATTAGAACTCTAAACGCTATTCTTAGTCAACGGTGAAAAAGTTAATTATAATAAAAATATGTATTAAAATTTAATAAAAAAAAAGATTCTTCTACTTGGGACAGTAGTAAAAAGCACGTTATTTATACTACGTAAAAATACAATTAGAACTCTAAACGTTATTCTAGTCAACTGGTGAAAAAGTTAATTACAATAAAAATATGTATTAAAATTTAATAATAAAAAAAAAAAGATTCATCGCTGGAGAGCGTCCCGAAGCGTCCGCGGCACCGTGTCGAAGGACCTCAGCGAAAGCGCGGCGGCTTTCAGAGCGACGGAGACGCAACCGATCTCGTCCAGATTCTTGTGAATCCCGTAGATCATCCCGGCCGTGAAGCAATCGCCGCATCCGCTCACGCTGACGATCTCGCCCGTACTTTCCGCGCCGTTGACGGCGGGATACAATCGAGAATCGACCGGGGAATCGGCGATCAGCTCGCCGCGCTCGTCGTAGAAGGGCTCGTTTGGCGAAGCTCGTCGGGTCACCTGCGAGGATAGAAAGTTGACGAGCTGTGTGCTGTGTGTGTCGAAACCTGGTCGTTGATTTCGGCAACGACTTTTAACGCACGCGGAATACGAACCAGCACTCCCTGCGCGCCCAAGGTGGTTACGACAACCGGAATGTGCTCGATTAATTGTTCGGCTACGCTCCTCACCGCCTCCAGGTCCATCCTCTCGGCGACGGGGATGTTGAGGCGCTCGCCTATGACTCTCAGCTCGTTCCGGTTGGGCGAGACGAAGTGCAACACATTTTTCCAATGTGGCCCGACCTCGAATATCCTCGCCGCCTTTTGAACATCCGTGGGCTCGTACCAGACTACCGAGAAGAATTACTGAAATATCGTTACTCGTCCCACGCATTTATTGAAATTATTCTTAATCTACTTTTTGTTGTCGGTAAACTCTCAAAGAATTGAATTTTGAATTGCGCGTGCTGATTCCGCGACAAAAAAGAAAACACAGAAAGAGAGGAAGAGAGAGAGACGAGAAAGAAAATTGAAAAGGATAAAAGATTCTATCTTTCTTGCGTTAATTTTCTCGCCGGGCACAAAAAAGTTCGGTCAGGAAGGCTCCGGGGGGGAGGGGAAGGTCATTGAAATTCCACGGGGGAGGGGATATTACCCGGGACGCGCAACGCGCTCTAGCGCTCGCGCGCCGAGCTAGGGTTCCTTCGAGAGGAAGTCGCATCGCATACTTTTGCGTCCCAGGCGATTCGCACGGCGATATACACGTCGCGTTCGGCGGTCGCGAGGAGTTACGCTTCTCTCCCTGCTGTCCTTCGTTACGTCCGCGTGACGATCGCGAGAGTGATGGGGAAGACGAGGACGGGCAAGGCCGCCGTCGCGTGCACGGCGGTAGCGTTCGTTCTGGTGGTGATCGCGTTCACCACACCCAACTGGCTGGAGACCGACGGGAAACTGGATAATCCGCAATTCGTCAAGATCGGTAAGATTGTACGCGACTGGACGCGCCGCACGTCGACCTGTGTTTATAAATAATCTACATGAAAAGATGATATTTAGATGGTTTACGTAGATACAAGAGAATTGTCAATTTTCTCTATCATAAGACGTTTATCGAATACGTATGCGTTACGCATAATAGGCTTGATCTCCAGGAAATGATTTTATCTGGTCCTTTTCTTATCGCAGAATTTGTTTTCGAAGGTTCTTGTGGAATGGTGATTGTATCGGAAGAGCTACGTTTCTCTCGAAACTGCTCCTTTCCATCATGTCCTATTAATAATTGATCCTCTTCTGACAATGCGATATTAGAAGCACGAGACATCTGGCTGGCAGCGACAGAGCGATTGACAAACGACGTTGCGTCTTTGCAGGTCTCTGGCAGGTGTGTTTCCAAGGGTTCCAGGATCCGCGTCATCTCTACGACACCAGATTCTACGGCTGTTGGTGGGTGTTCGAGGAGGAGTATTACATCATACACGACATACTACTGCCCGAGTTCTTCGTCGCCACGCAGTTCTTCTTCACGCTGTGCCTGACCCTGTTGCTGATAGGCACCTTCCTGACCATTCTGTACACCTGTTGCTCGCGTCATCACGACAAGTATCAGCTGCTCCTGTGGGTGACCGGCGGCAATTTGACTTTGGGAGGAGTGTGCGGCGTTATATCGGTGATTATATTCGGCGCCAGGGGCGACGGACGGGATTGGATGCCGAATTGGGAGCACAACGATATCAGCTGGTCCTTCGCCTTGGCCGTCGTGGGCAGCGTTACCCTGATAGCCGCCGGTATCCTGTTCCTGATCGAAGGGCGCAGGCACAGGAAGAAGCAGGAACGAATATTGAACGAGGAACAGAAAACGCATACGACCATTTAGCACATTTTTACATCGTAATTCCAACGCGCGGACAATCGAACGCACGCGATATGCATCGAATGCTCGCAAAAGCGCAAATTTTATTCATTGAAACGCGTGTCGCGAATGAATCTTTGAAGACTAATAATTTTATATTGTTACACATCTACTCATCGTAACATTATTACATAGGATCTGTCGATAATTATCTAAGACATATGAATATTTTCAATAGACTATGCATGGAGCCCTTCTACGATTATTCTTACGTTGACAAAAGTTTATACAAAATATCTACTTTGAAAAGAAACGCACGACTAGATTTTATACGTCGTAAGTGTCTATTAAATGTGTCTACGTGGCGCACATATCTGAGAAACAATCCGTCCATTTATCTGTATTGTTTTTGAAAGCGTTCGTAGGGACTAATTTTATGTATGTACATAAGTTCTATATAGATATATGTCAATGTTGCGCGAGAAATGAATCTCCTACTTGTATACCGCATATACGGACGATATAATAAAATAATTTTTCCTAATAGCCGACGTGTCGTCACTCGCGGATATGCAGATTGCACGTAGCGATCGTCGGACGTGAATTAAATCAATTAAGCGTATACCTCCGTGCGCGCGGTGACCTACTTTGTTCTCGCAAACCCATCGTAAATTACGAGACGGCGGCGGGTCTCTGGTCTCTTTAGCGTGCACGCGATACCGCGAAGGAAAGTGTCCGTCGTACGTTTGACCTAATTTAGATTCTATTCTAATCGACCGCGCGCTGAAAGAATCCTCCGCAGTTATGTCAGCCGGTGAACCGCGAATGCGTCATCGCGCGTCGAGATCTTCAGATCTCTTCGAGGTGACGCGTCCGCGTCTTACGGGACCCCATTCAGCGATGACTCGTGTCGAGTCGCGCAACGGCATCATTTTCGTGAT
>NW_020212717.1:33487-61665 GCF_003070985.1 Temnothorax curvispinosus
TAAATAAGTTTCGTAAGGGGAGCGGAAGTCACGTATCGAAAGAAAAGAAAGCGTTTCTCTTCATCGAGGAATGATTTAGACCGTTTTAGACCATTTTTCTGTAACTCGTTGATTTTTTTTTTTTTTTAGAGAAAAGAGAATATAAATGAAAATGGTAAATAAGTTTCGTAAGGGGAGCGGAAGTCACGTATCGAAGGAAACGAAAGCTGTAACTCTCGTTGGATATTTCGGAATGAAGACTATCGCGTTTAAAAATTTGTACGCGTGTCTTTCTGATTCTTCAATCGCTTCTCGTTGTTACATTAATGTAAAATTATAAATTGAACTTGCTAAATTGTTTCGAGACGCACGAGCCTGATTCTTTTTCGTAATTTATAAATTGAATATTGCTCTGAATTCTCCGCGATGCAATTTATGGATCGGCTGAGGCGAGCTTACATTGTTAAAAAAAAAAACGCATTTTTCCGCGGTTCGCTTACGTCCTACAGGATCGCAAGGTCGGAATGCGATCGTGAGGAGAGAAACGATACGCATAAATAAGATGTAATGCGCTATGACACATGCACCTTGACGGTTGCAGGGGCGACGAGAGAGGCAGCGGGATTATCGCGATTCCAGAGTCTCGAAAAATTTGTTTCCTCAGAGAAATGATCGTTTCCTTTTGCCACGTGCGTCGGACAAGTATTAAATGTCGATTTATTGATCGATCTCCTTATTGGCTTACTTCATATCGTAACATTTATTAAGAATAGGCGTACTTTTTTCTCTTTCCCATTAAAATCTAAGCTCTTCCTATGGACGATCCTGCGTAGATTCGTTACGTTTAACGCCCCGCTCGTGGTACTGGTGGAAGTGGTGGGACATCGTGGGATACTCGCGCGTGGCTCGAGGTGAGACGCGGGTCAGGTTAGGTTAAGTTAGAACTCGGCCGTTCGCTCCGCCAATAACGCGGGTCGCTTGGGTGTGGTTATTAGTGCCGTGGGACCGTCACCGTCCAGGTAGTGATTGTGTTTCATGAGATATTTGTAGTTTACGTTGCGCACCCAGACGGCCGGACGACTGGTGTCTCGTCTGACTTTCGCGTTAAACGTCACGGGAGCCACGCGGAGCGGCGACATGAAGAAGAGGAGCCTGTCCGGCAACGTCGGCGTCGGCGTGTTCCTGGTGGGATTCGTCTGCGTGTGCGTCGCGTTCGGCACGCCCTCCTGGTTGGTCAGCGACCCGCGGATCGTCGGGGCGCAGCTCGACCGACTCGGCCTGTGGCGGCACTGCTTCAGGTCGCTGCCCAATCCCCAGGAGTCCGACGCGCCCAGGCGATTCTTCGTCGGCTGCAGATGGGTCTACGACCCGTTCACCGCGGGCTACTCCGAGATCCGTGGCTTCCTCTTGCCCCGTAAGTGTGGCCACGTAACAACGAGACGAGGAAAACTATATGTCCTTAACGTAAAGCTGCAAATCTGTAATTTTTCCTCCGGATGTTTAAAAAGAGAGATTTGCTACTATGAGGAATAATAAAGTGCCTTGAACCGTCGTTGAATTGAAACCTGTTGGCGGCGTGATGATAATAAACTCTAACAAGAACCTTCAATGTGCGTTTAACATGATGTCTCTTGTTGCAGCATTTATGATAGCCACGCAAGTGTTCTTCACGCTATGCTTCCTGCTGGGTCTGATATCGTTCTTTCTGATACTGCTCTTCACTCTGTGCTGGGACCCAGAGCGAAAGAGATATATCGAGCTGATAACTGCCATCGGTTACTTGCTGCTGGCCAGCGGTCTCAGTGGTGGTCTGGCGGTCATCATATTCGCCTGCCTTGGTAACGCGGACGGTTGGATGCCCGGACACGCGAATAATTATCTAGGATGGTCCTTCGCCCTAGGTGTCATAGGCAGCGTATTGACGCTGATCGCGAGCGGCTTACTGCTGGTGGAAGCAACCGTGCAACGAAAGAAACGGGACTACTTGAAAGAATCTCAAACGCGCTTTCAACTCGAATCTCGCGCTTAGAACCGAGAACCCTTCACAGGAATTGCGCACAAGCGTCTATACTCAAAAGTCTGTAGTATCATTCCGTCCATGAGGTGCAACACGTCTTATCGTAGAATTTTTCTCTTTCTGTAGAATGTACAAAAGAAAAAACAAGCAAACAGATCTGCAATAATTTAAGTTTAGAAAATACGTAAGTTTAATATTTTTGTACGATATTTTATATCTCTCTTTATATAACATTACGTATATGGGATCGTAGTATTGTACGATAATATTATTGTTAACGATATATATGTATGCGACGACATATACGCGTCTTAAAACACTTGCGGAAAAATTCGCAAATTAGATAATATGAAAAAGACACACGATTCTTTTCTCGACCAATCGTGGACCGCGATGAGAAGAGTCGTCTATAGTTACGTGAATAATTGCGCAGGTACTTTAATTGCGCTCGGATGCGACGCCGTTTGTTGAATCTTATCCTATACTCTTTCAACAAATATTTTATTGTAATTTACAGCTTTAACTTGTTGGACTTTATAGTAGAGACGTGGTCATTTTTATGATTTACGTGGCTTTTTCATGAATTTTTTGGTGTTTTGAGACGCGAGTTATTGAAACATCTTGTATATTGTATCTATATATCTACATATATATATATTATATTATTAAGTTTTACGCACGAGATTTACGATAATCGCACAACGCAGCTACGAATTTTCCAACGACATGTCTGAGGAAATCCGAACGAGATTAATCGGACATTAGGAAAAAACTTTCTAACTCTGTCCGTTACCAAATAAACTTCTAATACAAGAAACTGTGTTTTCTACATCTTCAATCTCACTTAAGTTTAGAATTCAAATAAATTGCATCTCTCGACAGATAAAATTGTAAATTTAAACCATAATGTGCGCTGACGTGCGCCCACTAATAGAAAACAGGCTGAAAAGTCCTGAATCATTTTTCTTGGATGCTTAACGAAGGAGTTATTATTAATTAAGTCCCCCCAATCAGTGTTCTTTGTATATTCATGATCTACGCAACTACAAATAAAGAAATAAGAATGCACACATGGAGGATGGCCTACATTATCAATAGACGGCAAAGCTCCGTCTGTTGATAAAGTACGTCTTTCCGTTGGTAGAATTGATAGCGATGGTGTGGGACGGGGACCATTGGGTGTGTTGGGTGTGGCGAAAGGTCTCGACGGAGAGCTTGGGTGACGAACGAAAACATTAAATCGTAAACGAACGAATTAAACAAGTCGGTCGGTTTCGCGTTTGGCCTTTTCAAAAGGTCATCATGACGGTGGACAAGCAAGATTATCACAGGGCGTCCAGTGAGTAACTGATTAGGTCGATCAGCTAAGAGTTTACCCGGAGTAACCTGTACTAACGCGTTCTTCATTTTTTATTGATACAGACGCGGTCGTTTTTGGCGGAGGGCTCACGTTCGCGGCGCTTTTTCTCCTAATGATGGCATTCATAAGGTAAACGCATTTATTTCCGTGCAACACTGCTACGAGCAACGACCTCAACATTAAATTTGGAGCGTGTGAAAACAATGTTACTGATCCTCCGTAATAATTTCCAGTCCGTATTGGATAGAATCGTATCAGGAAACGTTCAGCAACTTCAAGCACATGGGACTCTGGGAATATTGCTTCGAGCAGTTCCGCTATCCGTACTATCAGTTTGACAAGCAGTTCGACGGCTGCCATCATATATTTTCGCAAGAATATTATGTCATAAGAGAGTGGCTGCTGCCGGTGTGGCTCATGGTAGTACAGGCATTCGTCACGCTGGCCATGTTGCTCTCCGTCTTTGCATTTGGCGTCATCTCCTTGATCTGGATACGTTGGCCATTGAGATTCGTCCTGCATTACGAGTGGATCCTGTCGTCCGTCGCATTCGTATGCGACGCAGTAGCCGGTAAGTGTAAGAATTAAAGTTTAAAGCGGACGATGCCAAATGGTCTTTAACCCGGATGCTCTTTGATTTCAGGCGCGCTTCTCTTCCTGGCAGTCTCCATATTCGGCGGACAGTGTTGGCGCCGGGACTGGTTAATGTATCCGAATTTCAATCACTTGTCGTGGTCGTACGCTCTCGCGGTCATATCGTTCATGATCCACACGTTCGCCGCGTTCTTTCTTTATCTAGACGCGCGGACTGGTTACAGATTGCGCAAAGAATCTCGCAACTTGGTGATGCAAATGCAACCGAATCCACAGTCTCATCACGGGCCGCCGCGAAGCGGATACGTATAATGTAATATCAAATCTCGGGTGCTTTTGATGAAAAATTTAATCTCAGCGCAAAGCTCTCATCGTTATTTTTAATGAACGAAAGATAGATCTGTCTCTTAAAAGAGTGTGTACACTGCCTGTGTACGATTTTAATCCGTCCATTTATATTTGTTCATTAAAAATAGTGGTAAGAACTTTATATATATATATGCTCTTACCGTTATTTTTAATGAATAGCTCCGTGTGAGAGCGGTCGACCGTAGTCGGCAGGTTCCGGATTCAACCCCGATCCTCATTCCATATATGCCTCAGTTTTAAGAAGCATATATTAAGAGAGTTTGATTAGAGAGTTGAAGGTTACAAGTGTGAAAGAGTATGACACAAGAATAATAACTCGTTTGAAATGGAAATCCATTAACATTTATATTATTTAATTTAATCATTTAAGAAGGTTAAACGTGTGTTTAAGATTGTCGCCCTCTCTCTAATTACAACGATTACTTACATTCGATTTTCTCGAAGCTAATTTTGCTTATGCGTGAATAATCTCCGTCCATTGTTTTACTCACGCATGCACATGATTTTTTTTTATATCACGATTTTTATATATATATTTTATAAATATTATATAAAGTGTATAATAGGATTACATCATTTGACTTACAAATATATAGGAAATTAATGAACGAAGAAATATTCATTTTCGTGAACAAAAAAGACAATTACTGCAGAAATGTTTACTTACCCGGAACGTTCGCTTGCGACGCAACGTCGAGCACGCAGCGCATGGTGTCCAACTCGAGATCTGCGTCGAGAACGATGAGACTTGCTTCTTCGAGATACGATTGATATTCCTTTATCAACTTCGGAGCGATCGCGGTGAGGGATTCTATTTCGCTGACGCAGAAGTGGCATTCGCCATTAACGTCCAATACCACGGTCACCCTGTAATATTAACAGTATATAATCAGTTCAATACGAACGGATTTGCTAATATTCGGATATCCGGACAATCAATTCGTCAAGTTACTCAAATTCGAATATTCGAATTATTCGGACAATTCAAATCTTATTGTTAGTATCTGAAGAGACAGAAAAACAATATATTGGAATTCGAATTATCCTTTCCATTATAGAGAATAAAATAGCAAACTAATTGCTAATTAGATAATTAGACCGTGTTTAGCTATTTCTGTTTATTCCCAGGTTCCCTTAACTGAAAGCGTTCCACACAGCCAAAAATATCGTTATCATTATCCATAAGAAGCTGTCTATTATAAGCATATCATTATTTATAAGTTCATAGATTCGGGTAATTAGACGATAATTTGAGATAATTTGAATATTACACTGTCCGAATATTTGTAGCCTTGTTAGATATTTTTCGTCGGGACTATTGGGCAAGTTTCTTGGAATATTCGTCAACGAAGCGGCAAGTTTCGCGACTCGTACCTCGCGGTGTTCACGTCCGACATGCGTTTCACCGTCTCGCTTCCGGCTCCTAGGCTCTCGAGAATGATCTTTCCATCCTCGTCGTCGCCAACGACGGATATCAGACGCGTGTTCTTCAAGCCGAGCTTGAGCAACGCGTCGGCGACGTTCCGACCAACCCCGCCGCAGCTGCGTCTGCTTCGCCCGGTGTGCGTTCTACCGTCATTCTGGAAATGAATCGCTCCCTTCAGGATCAATTGGAATTTACATTCGAATTCCGCTGGTCGCGATTAAACGATTTTTTCACGCGGCGAAGAAGAAGAGGGACAAAAATAAAAGCGATACATAAATTAGAACCATAAAAGTCCTCTTGAAGAGGACGCATTGTAGAAAAAGCGAATCTAGCAAAAAGCCTAGCCCTCAGCTGCACCCTAAGGGGTGTTTACTTTCCGCACCCGCTTTTCCCTTTTGTAGATTCAATAACACGTCGGCGTTCGCTCCAGGGTACAGCCGAGAGCGGATACTTAAGAGAAACACGTCAAGACCCACCCCCCTGTGATATTCAAGTCGGTATATAGCGTTTACCTCTTTCGTCCTCCTCACCCCATCCCTATATCTTTGATACACGGTATAGCCGGTGCCTACGTATCTCCATTCTATACTCTCTCTCTTTCCCTCTCTCCGTCTTTCGCACTTGTACCACATCCGGTGGTAACATACGGCTGGACATTTTTATCTCTCCACCTCTTTCCTTCCACCTCAGCTCTATTTCTACGTGTTCAGCGCTGTGCTTGGGGCTGCGCGCACCCTTTCACGAACGAGATCTTATCGGTCAGACCTATTTATCGCGACGACACGGTACTCCATTTCGATTTCACAAATAAGACCAATCCTATCTACCCTTCTGTGACGTGAAATAGTGATATTGGAATACGAGTTTATCCCCCTGTTGACGACGCTTGACCGGCGGTCGCTGGTGGATCGAAGCGGAGCCCACTTCGCCCACTTCCAATCGTCCGCCCTTGCCTTTACTCCCTTCGCGTGTCTTCCCTCTATCTATCAGTCTGTCTTGCGAGCGGCGGCGACGACGGTGGCAGAGCCTCCTCGATCCTCGAGCCAGTCCGGTTGCCTATTCTCGGGCGCTGTTCACGGTGACCACCCCCGCCGTCCACGTACCCCCAGGTGCCGCGTGTTCTCCGTCACCGACAGGCTAAACAGAGAGAAAGAGGGAGAGACGAGAAGGAGAGACCGCAAGAGATAGACAAGATAGATAGGTAAAGCGAGCCGCGCGTGTCCGCCTGGAACGTCATCCCATGCGTCGGACGCGCGGGGCGAGAAGCGTCGGGCGTTGTGGCCGCGGCGTCGCGACGACGACGACGACGACGACGACGCTCGGTCGCGCGCACGAGCTCTCGACTCTGCGTGATCCGTGGCAGTGAGAGGCAGCGCGTCGCGTCGCGTCGCGCCGCTCCACAAAGCGTTGTACGAACGACATGCGCTACGGCTGGCGACGGCCTTGTCAAGTGTCGACTGTGAACAGGAAGACGGGGACGAGGCTGAGGCCGAGGCCGAGGACGAGAGCGAGGACGTCGACGGCGTCGAGAGCCAGGACCACGGGAACGGGGGTAACGCCGGTGACGAGAAAGCCGAGGACGAAGTGCTGGTGAAGAGATATCTACAATACAAGAGCACGAGAGAGACGCATGACGAGGAAACGCGGGCGACTGGCATGAACGACGACGTGGACGACGTTGCCGAGGAGGACTCTCGCGGCGATGCCCGTGAAGGAAGCACCACGACGACGACGAAGACGACGACGACGACCGCGTTCCTCGTGCACCCCCCGACCGTCCTACGGTCGGCCCGACTGACGACACCCGGCTGCAGCGATTCCGCAGCGGTCCCGGCGAGCGAGATCGCGCCTCCGCAATCCGCGTGCACGTAGACTCTGCCGATCGGCGTCGCGAGATTTGCGTCGTAGAAGAACGCGCGATTACCGAGGCTATCCACCGAGGAAGATCTCTCGCTTCTCGAGCGTTTCGCTGTCTGTGCGAAAGTAGTCGGGAACGAAGAGAAGTCGGATCTCTCCGTTGAACGGGATTGCTCTCCTCGAAAGAAAGGACTCTTTTTTTTCTTCCCGAGGATCTTCCTTGAAGAAAAGGATTCTTCCTCAAGGACGAGATTACGAGGACCGAGATCTTGCTTCGCAAGATAAAGAACGCTCCTTGACATCGTGTGTGCCTTTCGTCCGGAGGACGTCTTACGCAGAGGTATCTAATGGATCGAATAAGCCGGGTCAGCGCGAACGGTGTCGTCCTTTCGGCAATTGTGTTCCTCCTCCTTCTCCTCCTTCCTCGTCGGAGAGATCGTTCGCTATTGCATCAAAAGAAATCTGGTGGCATCGGGACGTGTCGCTCGAAGAGAGCGATTTCAGCGATTTGAAACGTATCCAAGCATTCTGAGGGTGTCACGCGTCGCGTCCACGCTGTCCCGACCGACGAACAGGCTTACGATCGGCCCGATCCGATCGTGCGGTCGGCGGAGCCCGTGAAACCGAGTTCGCGTGACGCGTAACGGCGTGCGGCATTCCTCCCCCTCCGCGCGTTGCATGCGGCGAAAATAGGACGAAGCGTAACGAGTGACGATAAATTCCTTCGGGAAGGTCGGGAGGAAGATTGCATAACGCGACGTTCCCTCCCCTGCCATCCATTGCCACCTTTCAGCCCTCCTTTCCCCTTCTCTTGCACGCGCGAGCGCGCACGCCCGCTCGTCGTTTCCTCGTCGTCCTTTTTCTCCCTCTAGCTTTTCGCGCCTCTTCTTCGGGGAGATATGTCACCTCGTATCGATATCTAATTAAAGACTGTCCAACAATTTTTTTTATCGCGCCTCCATCCTGCTGAGTAAGGCGTATGGGTTGCTTCGTCTCTCCTCGTTCCACGTTCCGGCATCCGGCGTCGGGAAAGGATCGCACGCGGTGCATCGTCGCGCGACATCGATCCGCGCCTCTTCTCTCTCACTCTCTCTCTCTGTTTCTCTCTCCTTTTTTTCCCTCCGCGGGATTATGTAAAGCAGGCAGTACTGGACGCCGGCCAGGACATTGACTGTTCGTCTTCGTGACGCTGGAAATTGTTTCTCCGTTAGGACGAAAAGAGGTAACCGCGCTCTGTCAATGTCTCTCTCTCTTTCTCTCTCCTTCCCTTATCTTCTCCCATACACGTCCCTCGCTTGTGTCGTGTGTCGGTGTAGAGCGCGCGTTAACGCGCAGGGTTTAAACGATCGATGGGCCCTTACCGCTCTCTCACTCTCTTCCGTATTTTCATTACAATGCGCCACTCGCATATACTCGTGGCAGCGGTTTGCTGCCTGCCTCTGCTTGTCCGCATGCATGCATGCTTGCATGCAAAGCGAGTGCCGATGCACGGAAACGGGAGCACGCTTTGGCGCATCGCCCTGACCGAACCGATGTCGCGGCGATGCATGTCCGTGTTCGCGACCCTGAAGATAATCTCGGGATGATCCGTGTGTACTCGTAGATAATCTTTGCCGAGATCTATCATTTTGGACATAATACGAAGCGATTTTCCGCTTCCTCCTTTGTACTTTGCTTCCTATTCCGTAAACCGTTTCTCCGGCATTTCACCCGTTTGTTCAGTCCTGCTTTTTTCATAAATTGTATATATATGCCTTTTCGTCAGATAGGTTGTCTCTGCAGTTCTTCCACGATGATTCGCCGAGCCGGCGACGCTTCGTGCCGATACACTCACTCAGGCGCATATCCTCCCTCTATCTCGCACGATTTATCTCTGTCCCTCCTCGGAAAAGCTACATAGAGCTAAGCGGCGGAGGATCGATAAATAGAATCGCCTATCGCACGCTACAACTGTCAGAAAGAAATACAATCCGCCGAGGCGCACGCTATGCCTCCTCCCGCTGTTGGCTTCGACTTGGAAACGCACGCACGTTGATTTCCGTTTAATTCTCGCGTCTCCCCCGCGTGTCCCCGTTAGATCGAGGGAGAACGGGCAAGAAAGGAGAACATTGAATCGTGCGGCGTCCGGTGAAGAAGCGGATGATCCGAGATCGAAGGTCAAATCGAATTTCTGGATCCTAAAAAATTGTCAAAAGATCGGGTAGACAGATTCGAGGATGTGTGTCTGTTAAAAATATGTCTCTCACACCTTTTTCATATATCTCATATATCTCTCTTTTTAGGAGGATCATTTATCGTTCCGGCTGCCGGAAAACCGAAGACCGCCATCGCGGTGCTCATCGGTGCACGACGACAGGTGTGCGTGACACGAGGGGAACAACCATGAACGTTACCACGAACGACCTTCCGGTGCGGCGATGCAGCACGACGTGCCTCGCGTGACTCGCGCCGGTCACGAGTAAAGAGAATCCTCCCTCGCCACCACCTCCCTCGCGTGAGTACCGCGGCGGTGGCCACCACTAACGGTGCAACGCGCTGGCCCGTCTCTCCTATTCAGCCCTCCGCGTCCGCGGGGCACAATCCTTACGACGAGGACACGCACACCAGGGTGGCACGATAGTATGACGGTGATGCTGCTGCAACGTTCAGTCACCCCGCAGTCGACGCACAGCCAAAAGACAGCGACGAAGGACTGCAGCGCGAAGCCGCCCTTTCTCTTTCTGCTGGACGACCGTGAGGAGCATCGGAACTCGACCGATACCAACACCACGACCACTACAAACAACAACAACAACAACAATAACAACATTAACAACAATAATAACATTAATAATAACAATAACAACAACAATAACGTCAACAATAACAACGTCTTCAAGAGAGACGCCCGGAGGAACGACAGCCGCGATCACGTCGCCGACGAGGCGCCGTCGTCGGTGACGTCCCAACGACTCACCGGCGGTGGTCGGGACATCGCGATGCGATATTACCGCCTCTGGATCTACGCCTGTAACTTGGTGCTGTTCGGTAGCGCGATCGGTTTCGTCGCCGCGGTGTCGCAGACCCTCCTGTTCACCGGTGATCCACGTCGGCACGTGGTGCCGGGTGTACCCCGCGTCTACGACCCCACCGCGCTCTACGGCTATCTGGCATTGACGGCACAGTTAGGCCTGGTGCAGCTGCTCGGTTGCATCGCTGCCAGGCGGCTCAGCGCTCGGCTGCTCCACATCTACTGGATATTATTGCTGATACTGCTGTTCGGCGACGCCGTGGTCGGCGTCGCCTGGATCTTCCGCTTCGAGAAAATGCGCGCCGACCTCAGGCCCACGCTCAAGCTACGTTTGCAGGTGCGCTATCGGTAGCCTTCCCAATTAGTTCAATAGAGCTTCTGGTCCGTTTAGAGGCGTATTGCATTACGTCAGAAAAACCAATGAGCTTTTTCTCTCGTCCTGCGTATCGAAATAGACTATAGTTCCTCGCGCGTTGAAGTAATCGTATTCGATAGGATAGGTTTATGAGATGTGTTGAAAACTCTTTTTGGTTCGTGGACTATATATCTGTAAACATATATCTGTAAATTGTATAGCGCAACAGAAGAATTCATATGACTTTTTACTTCTTCGACCAAAAGACAAAGAGCCACTTTCCGCTTTCAATAGGTTTAACGCACACTGTACTGTGCCTCTAAGTGACGATCTCTTGCTCACAGATGGACTACAATAAAGAGCCGCGATTCACCGAACAGTGGGATCGACTTCAGCGGGAGTTCATGTGCTGCGCGGTGACCGGGCCCAAGGATTTTGGACCCAACTTTTCGTCGACTTGCTGCGGAGCCAGCATAAACGCAACCGAGCCCTGTCAGCATCCGTACACGCGCGGTTGCGAAGAGACGCTCGTACGTTGGCTTAGGAAAACGGCGGATCTGCTGTTCGTCCTGGGTTTCTGCGTAATCGCCTTCGCCAAGCTCTGCTTCCTCGGTATCCTACGCTACGAGATACGGGAGATGATACAGAAGATACGATTGCTGAGAGAACCGCCGCCGCCGCCCACGCAATTCGCGCAACCGCCCTTTTCCCAGATGATGCCGGAAATGACCAACAACAACGGCAGCATCACGAGACGCACAACGTTGCCCAACACGGTTACGGTTTCCGGTACGTTCCAGTAACTCCCGCTTATGAAAATACCTAAGAATCCAATATCGTCGATCAGTCCAAACTAGATAACGTCGGAATCCAGATTCTAATTCCGTCATTAGCGTTGTAGAATGAAGTTTCTATCATATAGCAGTGATTTTAAGTAATGATTAACTACTTGAATATACGTATGTTAATTGTCACTTTTTTTACCTGTGTATTCGAGTATCATATCGACAGGCCAAAGGTGGAAGATTAATGACAATCTCAATCGAGATACCTAGCAGATAGGATTCGATATCTTTTTAGAGGAAGAGAGGCAAGGACACTTATCCGTCATCCCCATTTTCAGGCAACGCGTCGCTGTTGCCGCAGTTGGACGAGTGCAATACCGGCCGGTATCCGATGTTGCCGAACAATCTACAGGACGGCGGTGCCGACAGCGACACGAACAGTCACTGCGCGCTGATCCTCGAGGAGACGACGCCCATCTCGATGAACAACCACAACAGCTGCGCGGCCGGCGGCGGCCGTGAGAAGAGCAACGGCAACAACAACTACGAGATGCGTGAGTTTAACCGTAGGCTGCTGCTGTCGAACGGCACCAGCCCGGGTGCGGGCGTGACCGTAACGGGCGGTCAAAGCAGGCGCACCTGACTATGGAGATGGTGGCGAAACACCTCGAACCGTTTCCTGTACAGGAGCAATCGCCGGCGCGCCGATATACCGCTATACAAGTAAAGGAACGACAACCCTCTGTCCAGACGTTTCAGTTTCTTTTTTTTAAGAGGAATAGCATACACACATCCGGCGAGCTACTGGCAGGCGCTAGTCCAACAGACGGGCGCGATATACGTGAGGAAACGCTGCCGTCGTCATCGTCGTCGTCGACGTCGCATCGAGACCGGCGGAAGTGAAGGGGGTTGACAACCGCTGTTCAGCTCGTCTTCTATAGCTCACCCCTACCTCTCACCCCCCGAGGTCTCTTACCGCCGATTCGCGATAGTGCGCGCTTGACATCGAGAAAAGACCACGACGACGGGCAGCGTTCGACGGTGAGACACGCGAGAGACCAAGCATTCACGAATCGATATCACGGTGGGACTGTACAATTTATTAACGAAAGAACCAAATCAAAACATATACAATTAAAGCGAGAAAGAGAAACAAAAAAAGCTCCGTTTTGTACGAAACTTGCGAAGGGGCGCTTAAGTTTGCACATCAGATCGTGGCACGAGAGCGAAATCTCGCGCGATCCGGGGATGAAAAAAAAAAAAACGATAGAAAGCGCGATTCGAGGCTGGAACGTCGTTGCCCTATGATTCCTTAAAACGAGCGGCGAGCAACTCACACCCCGCGTGAAAGACAGTTCGAAGAAACCATTCTATTTACGGCCTGTACTCTCGTGGTCGTGTGCTAATTTCGTCATCGTCGACGTCAACCTATAGAGGGTAGGTGCACGCTAATTTTAAATGACCGTTAGAAACCACTTTCTTTAGTCTCCTGACTTTTACAGAATTAATCCGTCGCTTTTCCACGTGAACTTTCGCTGTTTGTACGCGCGCGCGCATGCCTAGCTGTGCGGGTTGCTCATATTAACCGCCCCGGGCTCTCCTCGCAAACGTACACCTTAACATACATGCCTTTTCCGTCCTCGCACGGCCGGTGTATCGCATAACTACTTTTGCAGATTTATTTTTAACTGTAAAACTTTCTTGCGTTACCCACATCCAAATAAAGCCGTCATCGATCGTGTCATCAGCGTATTACGGGGATATCGTCGTGCCGTTTCTCATATCTTAAACGAAGATAACGTTCAATTCAACGCCCGGTAGTATGTCACAGTCGAGGGTAACTATCGTCGCCTATAAATGACACACGAAGCTCTTGTTCCCGTTGGATTGTCTCTGGACCCGACAATTCTCTGTCGAGTTAATTAAAGACTCGCGAGCTAGTAATCGGATATATACTTCGTGGATCGCGTTTCTGCCTGGCGAAGCGTTATCTTGACGGTACAGAGAGATCCATTTTCTTTCCTTTCTGTTTTAATAATGCAAAGATTTTTCTCTTTCTTTCAAAGATCTTGTAGATATATTCTTTTCATTTTTCGAAATCGCACATTATGTGCGTCTGGATATTATTAGATATATTAATCGACATTTTTGCAACCACCAGAAGAACAGTTACGATTCAAGACTTGTTAACAAACTTCTGTCTGACTTGAGGAAACTTGAGGCTATATTTCTTCACGCGCGACTTCACGTGTTTGGTTCTCTTAATAATGCAGACAACCTGTGTATCCGTTCAGACAAGCGAACTGTGTACGCTTCACGGAAACATTACCGTCTAACCAACCATCGAATTTCACGACACTCATGAAGTTCTCTAACGATCCTTAGACCTTTAGATATAATTACGATAGTTACAGGAGAATATTGTGAGATACTACTGCCAAATTGATCCTCCTCTTCTCCAACAAAATGAATGTGCGTCTAGACACCCTTGAGCAACGAGGGTTCCCCTAGTCCCCTCGCTAATAATACAATAGAGAACAAAAGAAGCGGATGAGAGGGAAAAAGAGATTTCCGATGTAGGCGACGATTAAACGATTCCTAATCGTTTTTACATATACATCTAAAAGAAATACGCGTCACGCAAGTAGCTCTCGTACCGTTACCTTTCCTGTAACTGGACCATCACTGTTGGACTAAAATAAGCGCCGAACCGGAGTTATTTCATTCGGTGCTTTAACCTGTTTTCTCTTTTATTTTTTCACACGCCTCATACGCCTCTCCGGTGTCTCAATAATGGAGATCCGTGATGTGAGCGACAAAGACATAGCGTAACACTCGAAATAACTGGCTTCCTAGCTAGGATTAAAGGAATCTTAGGGTTATACATTTAATGGGGATGCAATGATAAACGGATACAAATACCATAGTAGGCTGTATATACCGGCATATGATAGATAATAAGTGTGTCGATCGTCTGCTTAAGGAGAAACCGAGATATTATCTGTTAATTGTTCGAACGCACGTCTCCGCCGATGTTATAAAATGGGACGCTTTTACGTTGATCCTATCTGTCGCAGTTGAATTTACGTGTTACGAAATCTGGCGTTTCACATGTTCACGTATAATTACACTAGTCTGGAAAACAGGGTAATTATTAATCTCGAGCAGCGCCTGATCATTCTTGGGCCATTATTAGCGAAGTAGAATATTTGTGCGTTGTCGCCAAACAAGATAATTGACTCCTTTCATTCTCCCTAGAGTAAAAAGAGACTTTTTTTTACCGACAACGCGCAAGTCCCATCATTCTTAATCAGACCATCGAATTATTGTTGAATGTAATAATAATGTGAAAGCTTACACCTCGCAGACACACAGCCTCTGCCACTAAATGTATATAAAGATGTTATATACAGAAGATAGAGAGAGACTAACCGTTTTTTAATTAATTAGTCGAAAGAAAATACGTTCGGAAAGAAAAAAAAAAGACATACTATGAAACTATATCACACTCCGGAGACACGAGATATCTGATTTCGCTTCGGTTGTCGTATTAATGTACCATCTACTAGAAAGAAAAGACGAGCGAAGTATTTTAGGCGTTTATATTTTATTCGGGCGATATTTCCTAATGTTATATACAACCACACTGCAAGAAAGACTTCAAAGTTCAAACGAGCGTAGCGATTTGTAACGGATCGGTATCTAAATGTAATATACAAACTGAAGTGGAAGACGGGGAGCTTTGAATAGTGCCTGCTTAAAACCCAATTTATTATATATCTTAAACTAGGTATGGTCGAACAATTAGCCGTTTGCGACATTGCACGGATCCGAATCCGGCAGATCGGTCAACAGGAGATGGCAGTCTCACAAAAGTGCGATTTTTCTTTGACCAAGGCAAAAGAGAAGTAGATACGAGTTTACACATCCCCCATCATCTTTTCTATCGGTTAATACTATTTAAATAGGAGATCTATCTAAATATTATCGTATGTTAACGAAGATATCTGACGATCAAAGATACGTCCGTACAAATGACATAAAGATCGATTTCCCACTTAACCGCGCTCCTTGACCAATCGATCCGCTTCCGCCACGTGTGCGATGTCGCAAACGAGATGTTTCATAGAGTGATCGTAGCGCGAATACCGAAAGAAGAGTATGCACATTTAAAAAGCTTTGAATACCTTAATATTGTATAAAGACGACGTACACGTGATAAAAAGAAAAAAAAACGAGTGTATCTGAAGACTGTTAGCAAAGAAGGGCGAACGCGAGATAATTGACACGTAGTTACAAGCTACAATCGAGCTCAATAGCGCGTTTACGTTGGTGAACCTTTCATAATATCGTATCAACAAGCTTGCGTCTGTATTTAATTTACGTTACGAGGATACGGCGCCGGTTGCGACGGCCGTACTTCATAGGTTTGCTATTCTATAAAGCGTTTGTTAACATACAACACCATACTCTTCCCCTATTCTACGCGAGATTTCCCATTATTTGATATTATTAAATGTACATAAGAAAGAAAAAAAAGGTGGTAATTGTATATATAAATACTGTTACTGTTCTACAAACTATATTATGTAATATGAATATATAAGGAAAAAATTGGTTATTTAGTATAACTTTGATTGTGAGATTTTTGACTTACGTTTATTTCGGGCTCCTTCACTTGCAGTACAGTGTCCAGAACTGACCCGCCAATCACTATCTGCATAAGACGATCGGTATAAGTATACTTCAAGTAGAGATAACGGAATGACTTATTTAACTGTCAGCCTTGAATGTTACGATAAGGCTTGTTAGATATAAAGTAACTTCTCAACGTCGCCTCTGTGCGTTTCTAGTTTATTTTTAAGGACAATTTTACGTTGTTTTCAGGCTTACCGGTTTTTGCCTTGATATTATCGATCGTACAGAAGCAGATCTTACACGGGCTGTTTGAGATCTTTCGCAGAGATTCGTGGCAATTTCGGCCGCAACCTTGGCGTTATTTTCTATTAGAGCTATATCTGCAAAATCATCGATAAGGCGTCTTAAACATAACAATTACATTTTAGGTACCGCATTTTACGTTGCACTCCGTCAGTCTCTATTTACTCACTCGCTTCGAGAGATTGACCGCGCGTGATCTTGTTGAGTTCGTTTAGAAGGAATGGCGTAACTTGCTTGCCCGTTACGCGCATAGCGTTTGCTTTCGTTAAAGCCTCAGATATAGCGGCATCCACAACGCCAGGTTCCAACGCATACTTTTCCGGGATAGAGACTGCAAATAATATCCCCGTGCCGATGCCCAGTACTCCCTGCGTCTCCACAATACCAGCTGCCTCCTTGGCGTTGGAGACTCTGCACGGCGCTTTTATTTTATTCGAGGTCTCGGAACAGTAGAAAGCTGGAAATTCTGGCGTGTCGCCTATTTTTATGACCGGCACTCCCTGAGTTTCCTGCGAGCATAAAAACGAGTATTTCTATGTCAATTTCTGGAAACAGAGCGGACGTTAATAAGTTTTGTATGAGTCACAAATTTATATTCATGCACCTACCAAGTACTCCAAGGTCTTGCCAATATCCAGGATAGATTTGACGCCGGAGCAGACAACTGCCACCGGGGTGCGTCCAAGCTCGATCAGGTCCGCGCTGATGTCGAGAGTCAGCTCAGCTCCCCTGTGAACACCGCCGATGCCGCCTGTTGCCATTATCGGAATACCAGCTGCGTGTGCGATTAACATCGTCCCACTGACTGTTGTACCACCGTTCAATCCGTGCGACAGAATGAAAGAAATATCCCTGCGCGAACATTTCATAGTCCTTGCAGAGTCAGCTTTGGATAAGGTCTCCAATTGCTCGTTGTTCAAGCCTACGTATATTTTGCCATCTATAATTCCTATCGTTGCAGGTACGACACCCTGAAATTTCAACAAAACAATAAGTCGATTAGCGTTAACGCTATCCGTCCAATCGTGACGGATTAATTTTCAATGCTACATTTTTAATATCAACTTGTAAAATTCTCCGACGATAATTCAAGCAACGCACATTCGTTTTATCGATAGACAATTAAAACCTTTTGATTGTACAGGAGCTTGCATATATTTCTTGCACATTACTTTCGAGCCTAGGAAGAGAAGGGAGAAAGAACGTCATCGGGGGTGCTATACAAACTTGCTTTCTGATCGCATCTTCGACCTTCAGCGCGGTGCTCAAGTTATCGGGGTACGGCATGCCGTGCGTGATGATCGTCGATTCCAGGGCCACGATGGGTAGTCCGTGTTTCTGGGCGGCCGCGACGTCGGGTCCGTAGGCGAGCGCGTGCAGCGTGCGCCGGCCGGCGATCGATCTCCGATGGATCGCCGGCACGACGTTGGATCTCCTCCATAGTTTTGCCGCGAGATCGCACGAACGGGCTCGGTGCATGTTCCGCGAGACGAGAGAACGCGAGAATGGACGAACGGATGATACAGAATACTTCCGACTTGTCTCTTAACTTTCAGATAAGACGGAGGAAGTGATCGCGATAACCAAATGTAATCCGAAACGAATTGAGATAAACGGCATCGATCGAGCGCGAGTGCCGACGCGTAGCGAGCGAACAGTATTTTGTTTCATCGTTTTTATTACTGCGCTGTCGGCGCTGTTCGACGGCGTCGCGTTATGATGTATGAATTTTCCATACGACGAGATCGATAAAAATTCGTCGGTGTCGATCTTCCGCTCTCGATTGCATGACGCATCATCCAGCATCCAGCATCATCACGCATTATTGACAGCTATAGCGCCTATAGCTGGTCTGCTCCTTGCAGCTGCACCGCGGTATACCTTCTGCGCTTAAAATGAAATGGCTGTAGGGGTACGACGTTGGGAGAGAAAAAGAGGGAAGACGTAAAAAGCCCCCGTATTCCGAACGCACTTTTATCGATAAATGCGCGCGTTTATCGATAAAAATGCGTTCGGGATACGACCCAAAGTGCACGAAAGATTCAAAGACCGAACTTCCTGCAAACGTCACGTTGTTCTACGTGTGACCACGTGTGACATCGCGTGAAGTTGCTCAAGGTTGAGGTGGTCGTGGGTCGAGCGCGCGTGCGCGCACGTCTAGACATCGCGAGAGATCGCGAATAATCGCAATGCAAAATTCGCGCCCCGCGGACGCGGATTCGGATTCGGCTCCGACGATCATGGTACGGCATTTTTGTCTCGTGGAGAATTGAACGTTAGGTTAGAAAATGAGCGACAAGCGAGAACGACAACACGTGAGCGGAAAATGTTGACATGGCTGTTCGATTTAAGGCGCAGCGAGCAGAATTGCGCTTACACGTACGTCGAACGTGTCACCCTTTGCGAGTCTCCCTGCATTTTCCTTCTCCAGCGATTGGCTAGAGTCGTTCGACCGCTGGAAGCTGGAGGAGAGGGAGAGGCTCGGCGCTGTACTTACGGTAAGTTCAATCTCGCTAAGCTAAAACAAAATAGCATTTTTGCTTTTAAAATAACTTGCGCAGTATTGAATTAATTATCGAATAAACAATTTCGAACTTTTTTAACCAACAGTGTTTTATGATGCACGGACACCAGACATGTACGATGAACTCACCGACCTCTCAAGTACGCTTCCAATGCGCATAACTTCATGCGGAAACGGTGATTGATAGAAAATAATTTTTATTGTTATTTAACATATTTACTTCTTAATTTTTTGTTATTTAACACATGGAAGAAAAGATTGGATTAGGGATAACGAATTGATAGTTAGAAATGTTGCTTTAATGGTTCTACCTTAGTTGAATTATATTAACAATCACCAATTAAGTTAATCGAAGTTCGATCGAAGTCGCTCTAAATTAATTTTGTTGACAAAAATTTTGTGCGACTAGCATTGAAACAAACAACATAGCAACTGTCACGATAATATTATTTGTTTATTATTCTACAAATACACTTTATTAATGATCTTTGAAACGTGACTCTTAAATATCTACTACTGTATGAGCATAGAAAATAATATTGATTTAATAATAAGTATTCGTTCGACCCTCGTGATCTCATAATTCTCGGGAAGAAAGATAAATACAAGAAAAATAAGTAGCATATCTAGCGAAAAGGAAAATAAATTTCAACGATCGTAGCCACCGCGAAGAATAAATATCATCGGCGAATATTAATATATGCTAATCCATTTATGCAGATATCTCATCCGAACTGCGCATGCTGATAATCCATTATTTACATATTGCGACGATCCTATCGATTTGACGTCAATTTTTGGGAGAAGCGGATTTTGCACATGGATATCGACATATTTCCCAATATGGTTTCCACGTAACTGGAGTAGGGCACGATTGGAGATGACCGACGCTTCTCGGAACGGCGACGAAACTCGGATCGACTACGACAAAATTGCTGCAGTTTTTTTTTTTTATAGTTTCCTCTCGACCTTCTCGCCGAGATTATCAACGACGTTATGGATGTTAATGTTAACACATTGCATGACGAGACATCTCGCATTTCTTATTTATCAATCAAGAGCAGTTATTATTCGGTAACATAGCAGTGATTTTTAACTGCGAACAAATCTTAAGTAACTTAAAAATATTTGACGTAAAAAAGTAGCTGGTTATTGATTAACAATAAGATGTCTGGTTCGCAATATGATAAACTCGCCCCTCTTCGCCGTCGACGATGTCATAACAAGATCATCGGGTCAATCGGGTCTAGATAGAGAAGTTTTCGATGCGTATAAGATGGGACCGACAGAGTTGAGTTCAAAAGCGCGAGGGAGAGGACGTGTGATTTTCGGACGCGATATTTATTCGTTCATATATATCAATTAACGCTGTCGTACGGCACGTAGTACAACGCCGATAGTCTTGCTCCAAAGTAATCTTGCTCCAGGAGAGATATGTCCACGCTCAAGGAACAGCTTTCCCACATGCCGAGTGACGATAAGTATTCGTTCAGTAGACCGATGAGAGACAGGGAATCGCGTAGCGCGAGGGATGTACGCGTGAATATCAGCGAAAATGACAAAAGGTACCTAAGGTAGTTCTTTCCATCGTTCTTCTCCGGACGCCTTATTAGTTAAATATAAGCGAACAAAGCGTAAGCGATGAAAGTGATGAATATATGACAAAGAAAATATTGTAGTAAGAATTACAACAGGATTTCCATTATCCTGGCGAGAGTATTATTTGAATTTTTAATGTACAATTTGTCGATCAAAAATTCAGCGCTCAGTTTTGCTTTTGTACAAATTATTACGTTTTATTTTGTCCGCCGGGAGTATAATTACGATATCAATACGATAAATTTAGACGCGACGAAAAATAGACCGATTACGCTTTAAATTTAAAACCCGCTTTAGACGACCTAATAATTTGTGTCAGAATACAAGACAGAATTCTATTTATAATTTTATATGCCTTGTACGAAAAAAACATTTAGAGAATCAAGAATACACACATGTGTTATAAATATTAAGATGCGAGCATATGTATCAAAATACACAGCGTGTAAAATTTATAAATGGAATTCTGTCTCGGAATCTGACGCGAATTATAGAACGTCTAAAATGGGCTTAACAATAAGTATCGTTATATATAAATTGTCCCCGTAACGTGGTTTAAAATACCTGTAACTTTTCACAATGCGCATCATAATTTTTACCAACGTGATTAGCTAAAATCAATAGTTCATTGTAAATATTACAATTTAAATTCTTACAACATTACGTTCCACGTTACAACAAAATGTGTAAAGGAATATGAAGCATCTTATATAATATTTTCTCTGTGTATGAATAAGTCGGAAGGGGGGTAGGAGACTTGTGAACGAATGAAAAAATCTAAACGGCAAATAACTTCAGAGGGAATTCGCGTTTAGGGGCGAGTACGAATTAGGCGCTTGCGGTTACGGCAAGAACAATGTCAAGTTGTTGTATGTGCGTCGGAGCGACGAGTTGCGACACGAGATTCGCGAGTACGAGGTCGACACGCACCTGCGCCTGAGCTCTCAGAGGGATTATCTCGAGGGTGACAATCGGGACATCATCGCGACGGATAGCCAGAAGAACACGGTGTACCTGATGGCGAAGAAACACGGCATCCACTCGCCCGAGGCGTTCGCGCTTCTCCTCTGCTCGCATTTCCTCTACATGTACGAGCAAGTGGCGGAAGTCAGTATCAACGTCGAGGAGTACCCGTGGGCGAGGTACCAGGTTGACAACCGGCCGCACAATCACGCCTTCATTATGTGCCCCACCGCGACGAGATTCTGCCAAGTCAGTCAGCTCAGAAACGGTACGGCTCGAGAAAGAGATGATTGCTCGCGCGCGATTCTGTGTCACGTAGCTCGCCGAGATTGATTCGGAAAGTGGAAAGACGACACGTTAAAAATGTATAGCTCGCGTTGATTAGATAAAAAATAGAAAATATATTTTGACAATGAGATAATCATAAAATTTATTTCAGAGTTCAAGTAAATTTACTATAATTAGTAGAATTAACTTATTTCCATTCCCGGCTGGCGTGACCTTTTTATATCGCTCTTGCAAGAAAGTAAACAAGTAGGATTACGCGTAAAATATTTATGAGTTTTCTTATCTTTCTGATATCTCTTTTACTTAAAATATTACTTCTCGCGCTATTCAAATATATGCTAACGCAATACATTTTAAATTAAAATGTAAAATTTTTAATATACATATTTGCCGGAAGCATATATATTTGGCGTTCTATTTTGAAAAGAAAATTTCATAAAGCTTATTATAATACATTAGAAAGATTGAAGTTATTTGAACGAACAGAAAAAAATAGCCCGTTAATTTATTTTGGAATTTAACTCGATTCTAGAATCACCACGAATACGCGGTGGATTAAAGGAGCTGCGAGTATTGAAAACCACGCAAAGCTCGTTTACGGATTTTATTCAGGATGAGTACAGGACGTTGCCGGACATGAACGATCGTATTTTCAGCACCGTCGTAACGGCGACCTGGGACTTCTCCACCGCGACCGGGGTGGATTTCGACCGCGTGTGGGACATGGTAAAGGAATGCATTATGCAAAATTTCGCGGGTCCACCGGACACGGGAATCTATTCGCCCAGTGTGCAGAATACGCTTTATCTCACAGAAAAGTGCATACTTAATAAAGTCAAGCAAGTTAGTATAATAACATGTAATTATTAAGGCCCCCGCACAATGAAAAATGTAAAGAACGAGGAACAGATATTAGCGATTAGAACTAAGGAATCAGGAATAAAACTGGATGCACAATGAAAAACACAGACAACAGAAATAGGAAATAACACAGGCAATAAATTTTTGACCTATCAGAAGCCGTGTATTAATGCTACACCATTCCTCAGTCTTAATCGCTAATATCTGCTCCTTGTTCCTTATATTTTTCATTGTGCGGGAGCTCTTACAAAACAACAGTCTACTATTTTAATTTTTTTTTGCCAAGAAGATCTTGATATAATTTAATATTAAATTAATCAATTAAATAATTAAATATCTGGAAACTAATTTAATATTATTAAATTATTTTATCTTACTTATTACGTGTACACTACGCGGGAATGAAATATTTGCAGATTCGTAGCATCGAGATGCAAATGCCGAACAAGCATTACTTCGATCTGGATTTCAGCAAATTCTCCAAAGTCATACAAGGACAGAACAAGGAAGTTTATCTGCCTATGGATAAGCCATCGGGTATTATTTACGCTCGATTAAACAGAAAGGATTTCTCTCCCAAATTGTAGATATTATTAAGTTAGTAATAAAGTTTGAGTTTTAATAATTAATCTTACGTATAACTACGAAATCTCTCAAATATCTAAAGCCCATTTTAAACGATCTACAACTCGCGCTAGATTTCAGGATAGAATTCTATAATTTTTATACATTATATAATTTCATATATGTGTACATGTATATATTTTTTATTCTGATTCTCCAAATGTTTCTCATAATCGTGGCACGTGAAATTACAAACAGAATCATATTCCGATTCGGAATTCCGACGAGAATGGATCGTGTAAAGTAGACTCTAACGGTATCACGGGGAATGTGAGACAAAAAACGCTCGAGTTGCAAAAGAACATCTTTTAATAGAGTTATCAGGTTACGAAAAATTTCGCGTCAAAAGAATTCACCCCTAAAATAGATTACAATTTATATAGGCAGATATGTTCTCGTCGGCTGTGGACCTGTACGACGCGCCTCCGGCGTGGTGGGAAACGGACTGCGTAAGATACGGGTGGGTTGAAGCCTCGTCGGCCGGCTTGCTCGAGAGTAACCTCTTAATTAATCGACACAGGATCAGTTATACACCCGTGAGATCGCGACTGACGTCGCTGATGGGAAGTCACGTAGTGCGATTGACAGATCGCGGATACATGACGCGGCTCTCGTCGAGGCTGCAGGAAGATTACGAGGTGCGGCAAAGAGCTCGAATCGAACGAAGGAAATTGCGGGCCACCTCGGTCGTACCGGAACTGCGTGAATTACTGCCCGAATCGTTGCTGAAAACGACTCGGCGACGTCGTCCGTGCGCCCCAAAATTTCACGCGGGCGCGGCTAAGCTGTGTAAACAACTTCCGCAGCTGTTACTCGCGGATGACCCAAAGCTCCACGTCGGAATTCTAAACGCGTGATTATTTCACATTTATTTTGCGCCGCTTTAGGCGAGCGAGATCTAGATGTGATCCAACAGAATTTAGATGTCAAGAAACATCTTTCGGGATGTCTGTTATTCGCGCAATAAATAACAAGCCATCTAAGTGAAACTTATATCAGACTAAGCGCTTGGAGAGACTAATCGTAAGCTTTCAATTAGCTAAACTAAAGCTAAACGAATGATTTGATGTAGCATTCGGTGACCAATTTTAATCACAATTAGTTAGTTTCAGCGTAGCCTTAAGTCGTCACCGTCTCCGACCTTCTCTGTCGCGATTTCTTCAACGGCAAATGGAACATGAGCTGCCGGTTGATGGGGATCCGCATCAGTATTCCCCTGGAGTTACGATCGATCGTATCGTGGGCGTCATCGGTGCCTGCAAAAGAAAAAGATCGCTATTTTTAATCGCTCGAGATCGCCCAGCTCCGCCTCTTACTCGTTCCGGTCGACGAACGAACGATTGATTTTTCCGTCGCGCGGAATTATCCGAACTCACCTAGAATCTCGTCGCTCCAGAGGTCATCCCATGGATCCGGCTCGGACAGGTGTTGAAAGCCCGACGAAAAGATTAGCGAGGGATCGGGCGCGTATTTGTAGCGGAGGTCCGACCATCCGAACGACGCGAGAGTGTCGCTGGAAAATAAAAAGAACACTCATGGGTAGCGCCAGTCATGCGTGATATTAATATAACATTTGCAAATAGAGCTGAAGGATCTCGGCGGCGCGAGATTACGAGTTTTCTCGCGCGTGCTCGAGATACGATAACTAAACTGAACTTGGAGTATCACTTTCCCTCGAGCGCGATGACTTATTGTTTCTATCCAGATTAGTTTTTTTTATCAGGTGCAATCTCGAGTCGCGAAACGAGTTTAATCCTTTTTACTCGAAAAACTGGAATGTACCTGTAAAGTTCGTCGAGATAGTATTTATCCGGAGCTCTCGTCCATGCTAATGGATGGAAAGGCATCGCCGGCATTGGAAGATAGTGTATGTGATAATGCTGCACGTGATTCGTCTTGGTCTTCTTCTCCTTCAGAGATTGAAAGAATTCCTTCAGTGCTTTCTTAGGGCTGCAACGTAAGAGGTATTAATAAATGATGAAAGACGTAAAAGTAAAAAGTAGATATAAAATGACACGCTTGTCATCGTCCCAATCGAGAGAGAGAGAGAGAGAGAGAGAGAGATTCATCAAGAAGGCTTTTTAAAAATTGAGCCGCTTCGGAGCGGGGCTAGGGTGATAAAAGCTTATTACTCAGACAATCGCGAGTCTACTCGCTTGAACTCAGTTTAGAATTCGATTACCGAAGGATGTAAAAAATTGTGAAAAAAATAGCATCGACCTTTCGGTCGAATAAAAATAACTCAAAATAAAAAAATTCACAAGGAGTTCAGATTGATTTGGAACATTCTGTATAAGACCAAATAACTCTTTTCGAGTCTTAATAGTCCCGATACTGAAAAAAATAATGAAAAACGCACTCACTAGTCTAAAAAAAATTCTTCCGAGGGTCCGACTAGTAGCATCACGGGCAGCGCCAACTGCAAATTACCACAATGATTAATTTTTTACTTTCCCTTTCGATTTTTCTTTTTTCTAAATTTTATTCTCTCGTTCATGCATATTTAATAATTTATCGGCGACCTCGAGAAACACATGCCGACTAACTTGACTCGCGCGCGCGTTGAATTATACTAAATTATTTATTAGCAGGATTAGCAGGTCACAGAGAGCACAAGTTGTCGAAGCACTTCCTCCGCGCAACGAAGAACTGTCGACTGAGATTCAAAATTTACGAGATCTATACGGCCGTTTAGATATCTATAACTGGTCGGTCATTTACTTGCAACACCAGCCCGGTCTTCATGCTGCAGCACCAACTGGAAGATCGGTCGCTTCGCTACGATTCGCAGTGATATCTGCGATATACGATAAACTGAGAATTTCGACGAAACTGGATCGCTTTATAGCTGCGCTCTTACCCTCTTTCTCTCCACGCGCTCATACTTTTCATTTTTCCCTCGGCCGTGGTTCATCAGGCTGTCGGCCGAAGCCGACTTTACGTCTCCTGAGAAGCATGTGTCGCCGCATTGTCATAATTGCCTTCTCGCGGCTATAATAGTCTGGGAGGCGTTGCCGTGTGACACATTTATTACATTGTACGCATCATTACGAATTGTTGAATAGCGTTTGAATGTAAATAGGTGTAAAAACATTTTCTTATTAGAAAGAAAGTAAGAAGAATAGAATTTTCATTTCTATCGCCGTTGTGTGCGAATTGTTCTCATCATTTATTTATATCGAGTAATTTTAACTTTTTCTCGTCGCTTTATTTATATCGAGACATTTTAACTTTTCCTTCTCTAAGAAAGGAGAGGTTCGAATCAATTCGAAAGGTTCCCAAAGTATTCCCAAATAATAAGTTTGCTTTTAAAATTCTTTTGTTTAACCACTGGAAGGTTCCTTTCGAATTTGTCACATGTTTTGGATCACTTTTACACGACGATAAATAACGTCAGCTTGCTATCTGGGAAATTGAAGAATTTCAAAGCAAACGGTGAGAAACATTTGTCCATAATAAGGGTAACAATAAATGTATCACTACTTTACTTTCTAATGAACTATACCGAGAGAACTTTTACGTCTATTTAATCTTTCCTACGAGCTGATGTAGTGCGGATCTTACATTTATACGCTGACAATCTTTTATATCTATTTAAGACCTGTCTTTTTGCCGTGACCACATGCAGTAAATCGTAAACGTCGGAGACGAGAAATCACATAAATATTTCTCTCGCAATGTATATCGAAGTAATTTCATGTTTTCATATGGCACCGCTCGCTTTCGATAATAGAAACTGATAAAATATGCCGGAAACTCCTCTTTTTTTCAATTATTTTACATGATTCAATCTGCATGTCCCAGTCAGTCGACCCCAGTGGTCGATTGGCGTGTCTTGTGTTTTCCAGCGAAAGTGGAAATACAAGTTCTTACGATAATCGCTAAAGATTAACAAGTTATCTCTGAGAATAGAATCCTAAGAGATATTATACGTCGATCTTTATTATTGAATATGCGCGACGCAAGAAATTAAAGCAAAGTCAATTTATGCGCTCCACGCACAATTAATGTAAAAAAATTAATCCACTTCGACGCATGTTGCAATAAAAAAAAATTGATTTTTGTGAGGAAGAGGGAATAAGAGGAGACAATACGAATGCGCTTGCGTCGCTTGAAATAAAAACAATACTAGTATGAGAATAACGTTTCCCGTAATCGACGATATGCAGTTTTTTGCTTCGTTCTCCGTGCTCTGCGTGAGCGAGTTTTATATAAATGCGAGAGACAAGATTCACTCTAATGGGTCGACTAACTGGAAATCAGCGCTTTACTAGTGCACAGGATGTATGTACTGTACCACATGCGAATCTAATCGCGAGGATTACGATATTATACCTCGCGGGCACCTTTCACATACGCGCATAAAACGGAAGATGAAGAAAGGTGAAACTGACATTGTCGGGGATGTCTTATCCGCGGCGCGACAGGTTCGTCGATAATTATCACATTTTCATGTACGTCATGCATATGTCGCGCTTAAATCCGCAATAGATATAAATATCAATAGCAGCGGTTTTCCATCGATTTCTTTCAAAATTCACTTTCTCCCTTACGGACGTCGCAAAAGGCGAAGAAGTTAAATTTCGTTTGATAACAATTTTTGCAAAAGAGATAAAACGATAAAAA
>NW_020212717.1:61675-236265 GCF_003070985.1 Temnothorax curvispinosus
TAGATCAATTTTTTGCATTAACTTTGCGTCAATTTCTTGCGTCGCGCATATTCAATAATAAAAATTGGCAAAAAATATCTCTTGATAAATAAAGATTATTGGGGTTCCCTAATGAAGAAGATTTATCGTAATATTTCTCCAAACGGTATAGATCTCCTAATATAGAAAATTTATCATCGTTTCCGTACAAACGGTGAACATTTCCAACTTTGTAGCCGGCGATTATAAGTTTCACGCGTTGAGCATGTAATTTTCTTGAAGGATGATCGATGCGAGAGTCATTATAGTACAATTTCACAGTCCATGAAAGCGCTGTGAAGAGACTCGAGGGAATAATAACGACCTAACGCTTGATCACCTCGCTCGATAGATATATTCGATCAATTTGCCGGCCGTGGAGAGGCGCGAATTGGCTTTACGATCGTGCTACATCGACAATGAGCTTGACAAGTTGCGTTAATCAATTTCGCCAGGAGCGAAACGTCATCAGAGAACGTCCTACTAGCATGATAATCTCTGATCCGAACGGGGGGGGGGGGGGGGGGGGGCGCGTATATAGGGGACGGGCGACTTTCCCTTATACGCGCGCGCGAGACGACAATGTCGACAATGACGGCGATGACTGCAATGCAGTACATGACTGCGGGGACTCGGCGACGACGGAAATCAACGGTTTCTATTTCGTGCAAGCTCCGCTCGCGAATACGCCGGAGGCACAGGCGGATTGAGCCGGACATGTCATTACGGCTGACTGCGAAATAACGGTCAACTGGCGTTTTCTCCAAACGAGAACGAGGGGAACAATGGTTGTTTACACTCCTCACGATACACTTCTCGACATGATTATCTTAATTTGCATCGAGAAGCCGCGACCGCCGTTCCACGTCGGTTTAGCTAGGACCTGATAAAAAAAGAAAGAGAGAGAGATAGATATAACAATGAGCGAGGGTTCACCAGGCTGCTACTTTCGACCGGCTCGCGAGAAGCGGGACGGGAATTAATGGGGGAAGAATGGACGAATTGGAACGAATCTCGGAGAGACGAATAAGACTTCGATTCTTCTTCTCGAGTCATCGTCTGGTCTTTTGTGGGGCTTTTTTTTTCGCGCGGGTTCCGCTTCTCGACGGAATCCCTCGTCATCGCGATTGATGGCCGGGACCAACCCCTCCGGTACCGGGGGGAAACTTTCCCCGCGAGAGAAAGCCGGTGCCCAGGGTCATGGGCGATGGCGCGCTCGGAAAATTGTCGAGTAAACATAGTAAAAACCGGTTCCAGTGCCGATTCCTCGATCGATCGGTCGTCTCGTCGCCGTCGTTCTCATCGACATTGTAGACGACACGCACTCTGCTTTATGCCGTGATTCCCTGCAGATACAAAACAGCCGCGAGCGGTGTGCATGTGTATATATGTAGCTGAGTACATGGCGATCGCGCGATTTCTCTCGCATGCGATTACTATCGTAGAGAAATATATATATAAGTACGGCTGGATAACGGACGAGAAAAATGACGGAAAAACCGGAATACAAACGACTCGCAAAAAGCGAGAGGATCGTTTTTATTCCTACTCGGGGCGTTTATGGAAAATGATTTTATCCGCAGGCCGGAAACATTTTTATCTGACTCGAGTGCAAGACAAATTTCTTGTACTTGCTGATTCGATTATCTTATTGGAAATGGCTGAAAAGACACGAGAGTAGGTTGAATAGGTTGCAAGACGTTTTATATTTTATTCCAACATTTTTTGACGTATAAAATAGGAAGTATTTTGTGAAACACTTATCTTTCACTGATGAGATAAATTAATGTAAGGAGAACACGTTTGATTGTTTTTATAAAGAAAAATAGCAAATTTTGCATACTATTTTTCAAAAGAGCGCGTTTTTATTTTATTTGCATTCCGAAGAACGTTAGTGAGATTTTTACTTCTTTTCGTGACTAATATGTTTTCATTGTTGAGCTTCTCTCTTAAATCGCGACATTTCTTGTACAACAATTAATTACGATCGAATTTAACAAGCTATATCCATTCTACCAATGCAGATTAACTTTTTTGTAGAAGCTAGACTGGAAAAAAATAAAAAGTAAGTTAAACCGAAAGATTAAAGTTAATCTAAATTGATAGATTGACATTAATTGATTAAATATTTATTGACGAATTGAACAAAGGTATACAAGATAGATCTCGTCGATAAAATAGATGACTTCGCGATTAAATATTCGTGACCGTCAAATGGTTTAGATGGCATTCGTCGGTCACCCGGTCTTTCCCACGTGCGCTGCGCGAGCCGCGGCGCTTGCCGCTTCGAGCTTCCTTCGCGCGCTGCTAGGCGGTGGTAAACGCCGAGGACGCCCGAGAGAAGATGGCAAGCAATGGCAAGCGCAGGAACGAGGGTGTCGGTGTCGCGTGCTGAATAAACGACGGGACGCGCTACGACTGGCTACGACGAATTCTTACGCCGGCGAAGGCGGTGGTGCGGGCACGGTCTCCCGGCGCATCCCGGCGACGGTGCTCGACGGTGCTCGGAGTCGCGCGATCCCGCGATCCGAGCCGGGTGTGCGGTGGTTTCTCGTTTTTCGCCGCGTCGGTTCGCTCGCGTATCCTCTCTCTCTCTCGGATCGGTTAACACGCGCCGCGCGCCGGTTGACGATGTGAGATGTGAACGCGCAATACACACACGCGAATAAGCGGCATAGCAGCGTGGTGCGGTGAGGTGGGGCGGGGGCGGAGGGAGGAAAGGGCGCTCCGGCAGCTCGGCGAACGGAACAGCCGGCGGCAGCGAGATATCTTTCTCTCTCTCTCTCTCTCTCCCTCCTCGGCTCCGACGAGGCCGACGATGTCAAACATGCGGCGACGAAATTTGCGCGCCAGCAACGCGACAGCGGCGCCGGCGCCGGTGCCGACGGCGACGACGACGACGACGAGGAAGTCGAAGAAGACGACGACGAAGAATCGACGACGGCGCACCACGGCCGTGCTCCTCTACCAGTGAAACAACACACGTAACACACACACATACACATACACACGTGCACGTATACACACACACATACACACCCTACCGTGCGCGCGTACACGCAACAAACACACGCACGCACGCACGCACCGGTACGCGGTTGCCGATGAGCGTGGATATATGGCGGCGCGAGTACTCTTGCTGAGCGTCTTGATCACGGAAGTGCTGAAGCCAGCTTGCGCCGCAGGTGCGTGCTCCGTTTCTTCCGTGTTTACGGTCTTTCTTTTTTTTCCGGGAAAATGACGTTCCTCGCGCGAGACACCCCAAACGGCCCCGGCATCCCCCGAGCCGTCCCTCGAGTTCCGGGCGACGATGTTACTGGTTTATTTAAGACGCACATGGGCCCAGAGCATCGTCGACGTTCTCGAGACGGTTCCTCGTATACCTTCGAGGTGCATGAATTGCCATTAATTATCCCCCCCTGGGATGGAGAAAGAGCGAGACGCGCAGTTAGCGTTATCGCAGAGAAACCTGATACTGTTTTCGCGCGATACGCGTTTTGCATGGCAAACGTCGCGGAGACTCGTGTTTTTTTCGACCACACGCCTCAAGTATCTTTCTCGCATTTCTAATTCAAGTACATTCTTACCTCGTTGAGCAGTTTTAATGATATTTGTAACTCTCGTTTCTAAAATATTATAAAACTAAGAACAATTTCCAACAAATGAATGATTAAATAATCAATTAAATAATATGTAATGGTATCAAGGTCGGATGTAAATTAAATGGCAATATCTACTATTTTGGCACAAAATTCAATGTACGTTTATATTATGATGATAAGTCAGCTAAGGTGCTATGTAAATGTACGTTTGATTGCTCAAAGAGTTGATAAAGATTTTGTCATGGAATCGATATTGTCAGTGATGTAATCTCTGATCGGTCATCACTGCAAAGTTTAAAAGATTCTAGATATTAACTCTCACAGAAAAGATTACGTATTTGTATATCGACGTTGTCGGATAAGATTAGACATTCCCAAAATGTGATATTTATATCCTATGAAGGTGTCGTAATATGCAAACTGCCTGGTTTCGGCAGGTGTTAAAGGTATCGGAGGAAATATCAGTGGTAGGAACGTGTCCAAACCAGACGGTTCTGACGCTGGATTGACTAAAGGCTCTGGATTAACGCTGGAAATTCAACCTAGTGGCCATGTGATACTAGGAAAAAAGGGGATCACGCTCAGTTGTATAGCTGGTCCGAATGAGACTGTGACTTGGTTGCACAATGGAGAACCAGCACCTCCGTGTGGTCTTACTCGCTGTGTTCTTCTTTCCAATGGCTCTCTTCACTTTTACAAGGTACGTGCTTGTGTAACGCTTTTTTTCGGATTTGTCGTTCTAAGATTATAATGTATATTTAGAAATTATATTGACACATTTGACGTGTTAGGTGCAGAAACAAAATTTACAAATGCAAAAGTTCAAAGAAAAGGAAAGGAATAATATTGTTAATGCTAGAAACCATAATAAAGATGAATATCGTTGTAGAACACGTACTAGTTTAGGATGGTCGATACAGTCAGCACCCACCATTATTCAAATAGCAGGTAAATGCTTCGCAAATATACGAGGGCAACGGCCCCTTCTTTCGGACGCGAGTTTAGAAATTAGATTTATCATTGTTCTAACGAGTGTCACGTGTTACAGAACTTGCCCATGTATTTAAAGAAACTCCAGAAAATATTACTGTTCAAGAAGGCGAAGTCGCAAGGTTATCTTGCTTGATTGACAGTGTTCCTTTCCCACCCAATATTACGTGGCAGCATAATGAAACATTGTTATCTTATCATAATGAATCAAAGTATTCTGTGGTACCACCAGGTGTTCTGTATATAAGTGCAACGAAACTGTCAGATGCTGGCTCATATAGGTACAGTATAATCTTTTATTTTTTAATCTATTAATTTAATATCGTTAAATTTTCTATTGCAAACTAAATGGAAATTACTGTATTCCAGATGCATAGTCACTAACGAATTTCTAAGAAAGACCAAAAGGAGCAAAGAAGCAAAATTAACGGTTATCGCGAGAATAGAGAGTAACAAAACGCATACGCCATCGTCCTTGTTTCCACAGGTCTCGTACAATCATTGGCTGCTTAATGGGTCGAATCTTAATTTGGCATGTGCTGCATCCGGTTATCCGTCACTTGTAACATGGTCCTTTATTCCTCGTTATATAGGTAAAAAATTGAAAGGCAGGATATGCATATTTAGTTAGTCAAGAAAATTAAATATGTTTGATCATATTTGTTTGTAGATAATATTACAAAACCTCGCATCCTTCTTAATTCCACCACCGGCATTAGTATACTGTCATTAACAAACGTGAACGTTTCCAATGCCGGTGTCTACCTGTGTTCTTCAAAGAATTCTATCACCAATGACTTAGAAGTACAGGTGAGTGGTTGCTCTCAACAAATTGTAATTGATAATTTAGCAGTAAATTAACGTTTATATATAAATTGCGCATATATTATTGCAGAATGTAACTGTAGATATATTAATACCACCGTCATTTATAAAAACGCCGACAAACCAAATCTGTCCAAATGGAAGAACAGCGAGATTCGAGTGTCAGGCGCAAGGGTTACCCGTACCTCAAATTTATTGGCTGAAAGATTCATCGAATATTACTGTCAATGGTAATGATATTAGAGACAAATTTATGATCTGTCGAGAAAGGACGTGTTCGACAATTTTCGTTTGCTCTTACAATTAATTGTGCATTCTGTATGTTGATATAGGTCGCAGAACAACTTACGTTAAGGAATACAATAAAATAGAATTAGCAATATCAGCAACAGTGCCGTCTGACTCTGGCATATACCAATGTGTGGCGGTGAATGCAGCGGGTGAAATTTGGGCCGCTGGCCGGCTCCAAGTAAATACATCGCGCAACAGTCCCGCTACACCCACTTCTCTGAAGTGTCACGCTATTTCACCAGTTAAAATCTTAATTTCGTGGGAACCGCCAAAGTCTGTACCATATACCAGTATTACAGCTTATACCGTCCATTATAGTCCCGTAGGTGAGTTGGATGATGTCTTGGGATAAGTATAAGAACAAATCTAAGAGGTTTTTATTTCAATTATCCATATTTATACATTTGTTATATATCCTTAATGACAGAAGGTGGAAAGGAGGAAGTTTCACCGCCAGAACCAGGGAATTCTACGTCTGTAGAAGTAACAAAACTTCTCGAACCATTTACAAATTACTCGTTCTATGTACGAGTGTGGAATAATTTTGGTGCTAGTGATCAATCAGCTACCATTGTGTGTTCCACTGCTCCAAGTGGTACGTATTTCCATCTGTTTTTATTAATTTTGTTCCCGTAACACACACAAAAAAAAAACAACTAACTCGAAATAACGATCTTATTTCTAGTTCCTAAAGGCACACCAAAAATGAATGTGGATATAATCAGTAGTACAAAACTAAATGTATCGTGGGAGCCTTTGAGTAAAAAAGAGTCTCGCGGCGATGTGGTGGAATATAAACTATTATGGAAACTCCACCAGAGCTCATCCTCCAGATGGGTACATCATCTACCTGCCTCCGATGAATATTACATACTTTCCGGTATAATTTTTAATCCATTGTTCTTTTTCTTTGAGCTGTACATGGGCAATAATCAATAATACAATCGTGTATTTACGGATACAGGCCTGGAACCTGGAGCGCGATATGATCTTCGAGTATTGGCAAGAACAAAGCAGGGCGAGCCAAATATTAGTGAAGCACAATTGGATTGGGTTACTGTAACCATGCCATCTTCCAATCAATCCAATCAGTTTACTATAAGGAATGTTGTGGATATTCAAGTATTAATTGTAAACGCCTCAATAATCAGGGTTGGTATATCATCCATCGATCGAATTGCAAAATTGTTATGGTTTTCCGAATTGCTCCCTAAACTTTGTTCCGTTATTAGATGAAATGGAAGATCAACTTCAAGCAAAGTGATCAAATTGAATCAATGTTCGATTCTTGGCAAATTTATTGTGAAAATCAAAATGGCGAGAAGTTAAAGAATATTCATTTACCACAGAATATTACTGAATACCTGTTTACTGATCTTGGTAGGTATTCCGTGTTAAAAATGATACTTTTCAACAATGTTATAGAATGTTGTATGAATTACAAATGGAATCAATTTTTATCTAGATATGAACGTTTCTTATACTATGCGTCTGTGCATGGTAAGCTCGGGTGAAGCCACAGGCTGTTTGACGAAACACGTAGAGACCGTACAATCCGATCCTAGTAAGTTCATCAGATTTTCATAGACTATATCCGCACTGAATAGAAGAACAGACAATTATATGTGATAATCTTGCAATTTAGACACTGTGCCAATGGCATTGGAGGCTATTCCCGTCTCGCCTACGTCCATTAACGTGTCATGGACATTGTCTGATGTGGACGACGTAACATCGTTCGAGTTTTGTTATCATGCGGTGCATGTGCAAAATTCGAGCAATTCTAAATGTTTTATCGTGTAAGTACGGCTCGATCTTTTTGAAATAAATGTAATTGAATGCATAAAATATCCACTGACGAAAGTTTTAAATCTTTGTAAAATATATATTATAGAAATGACACAAAAACAAGCGTTGACGAGCTGAAGCCTTTTACTTTATATGAGTTTAAAGTAAAAGCCATTAGACACGATACGAATCGGACCAGCTTCTATAGCAAATCTATAGAATGCTACACAAACGAAGATGGTGAGATAGTTACTATTTAATAGAACACTCCGCACATCGGTTTCTTATAAAACATACTATAATAAACGAATTGTTACAGTTCCCGGTAAAGTCGAAGGGTTACAATGGTTCCTGGAGAACACCACGAAAGTACGAATTGCATGGGAGGAGCCGAGCAACGTAAACGGCATTATACAAAATTATATTGTCGCATATACCGTAAACGTGACATGGAACTTGACAACATGGAACTTGACGACATGGAACAACGTGACCGTACTCGGTAACAAAAGGACAACGAACCTACCAGGTTTAGCGCCGGGGAAACAATATTTCGTTGTGGTGCTGGCAGCGACGAAAGCTGGCTATGGGAAACCGTCAGACCCTATTATGGTTGTTACCGGTGGTACTAGTCGTAACGGTAGTAACGGAACGTCGAAAGTACCTGCCCCGTCGGGCAATGAGACGAACTCCAAGCCCGATCAGAGTCTTGGTGAGGGAAACGGCAGATTTAGATAATTAACTGTGCTTACCATTAACTTACCATTTTATTAACCGTTATCGTTATCAAAAAATAGGTGTGATCCTCGGAGTGAGCATAAGCATCGGATTTATCATGATATGCCTCTGCAGCATATATTGTCGGAAAAAGTTTGAGAATTCTCGATTGAGAAACGACGCTCAGCTTACGAATAGATGTGTGCTATCGCGAAACGGAAATGGATGTTGCGCGGAGCAGTCCTCCACTTCCACGGGTCAACAAGCGAATGCCACCGATGCCCCGAATGAAATTGAATTGGCAGTGCTGTGTCCATCGTCACCGATTGAGACAAATCCGCACTCGGACGCGAAGGTAATCAAACGGAGATTTGATTAGATTGAACTTATATGAACAAGAGATAATATATGACGTGTGTTTTAAAGGGCGCACAGTCTAACGGGGTTTTCGAAATTTGCGCGAAAGAACCCTTATTGTCGCCGTGGGAGATAAATGGAGGCTCGAAGGATGTTCATATTATGGAGAATCCTCAGGTATAGTTGGACGCTTTGATATTTTGTCATAGAAGATAATGAAGATGCGCTATAAATAAATAATTTATCCATTTCTCATGATTGCAGTACAAAAGAAGGGGCAGTTCTACCTCGAATAATCAACAGGAGGAGGAAGAGGAGCAAGATCTAGAAGGCACGCAGCTCACAATGGTCAATTGTACTTTAGGCAGTAGCGCTAGCAGTTTAAATAACAATTCAGGATGTCCAGACGGTGAGACTTTATCATCGCCGAAATCCACCTGTGCATCTGTTCCGGCGCTCGGACCAAATGGGTGAAAGTGCGTTAGGCAATACATTATTAAAGTGTTCAATGCTTCTCAGCGTTATCAAGGTACAACAGGTAGGAGTACATGAATTCTCCTATTTCCTCCTTCTTTACGATCGATACGACTGTCATCGATCGCAGTCACGTTCCGAATCAACGCGCGGAAAAAAGAAAATAATGATGTCCAGTCCCGAGAAAGCAAAAGCAATGCAAAATTGCAGCAGCCTCGCAAAGCAAGAGTATTAATTATCTGACACATAATCGATGTAAATAATACTGTTTCGGAAAAAAATCACGACGTTAGTCGTCACCTTGTAAATACGAGCAAGATACATTTATCGCGCGGAAAATAAAGCTCGTCTGCATAAGCATCTCAGCGAAAGCAACGCAATTCTAAAATTTATTGCATTACAGTGCACCGATCACGTAGACGGACATTTGAAGTGTTTGCCGGACTCGTGTATGTATACCGAATGATTCCAAATCGTTTGAGGACGAAAGTTAAGTATTTTTTAAGAGAATTAATATATAGGTACAGTTAAAGATTTTTGATATTAAAGTTTTATAAAAGGATATTCGCTATTTGAATACTGCTAGCGAAATTATTCCGTTATTTAGTTTCTGATTGAGACTATTTAGAAGCGAAATGAAACGTTTTTGAACATAGGCTGTTGCTTCAAGAGTGTTTAATTTATCACTCTTCGATCCTCAAACGTGTCGAATAATTTTGTATACATATATACGTATATAAATTAAGTAAACTGTTGACGTGCCGAAAATTGAGAGATGCGCGAAATGCTCTGAAATGAAAAACAACAAGTTTCTGATGCCTCTGTACATAAGATAGAATAATTGTTGATTGTGAATATGTCCATAAAATATCACACTTCGAATGCAGCAAAAAAGACATGCGGACGTGCATTCCTTCGCGTTTGGGGACACAAAATTGCTGAATATCCAGGCACAGTATGGCCTAAAAAAGTTGATAAAGTTCTGATTCATTCTGATAACAGTTTTCGGGCTGACGCGATTGCTTTAAAATGGAGCAGAGACACTGATCATTCCAAAATAAGTTTTCCACTGATATTTAATTGTAAACAAAGGAAGAACGTTTAGTATTAAGAAAACAGGGAAAGGCTCTAACCAGATGCTACGCGTTTTTAGAGATGTTAAGAAAATTTTTTATCCCGTGGTTTTTTTTCTATTTTTTTCCCTCTCTTTTCTATTTTTCTCTTTATATTTTAACATACCATATGTGTGTCATTAAGGTATCACTTTTACGAAAAAAAAAATTGATTTCTCCAAGGAATCAAAGTAAAATTTTTTTTTTTTGCATTTGGAGCTAGTGTGCATGACAAATGAAGGATTTGTTGAGTAGCTCTTAAAATATTTGATGTAAGTTTTGTATTAGTTTAAAGTGGACTATCGATATATCATACTTTAAATTTAAAAGAGAGATCCTATGAATGGGAAGGAATATTCAGAAAGATAATCTAGTGCTCAGAATATTGCGATTCAAATGAATGGCGTGCAACAGGCCACCTTGTTTTCTCACAATTATTTACTTCTATAAGAGACCTCAAAGACTGCTGTATTAATAGACGATATTTTTTATAATTAACAGATAACCTCGTCGGAGAATGTTTCCGTGAAAAGACTTTGCGTAATGCGTTACGTAAGAAGAATTTTACATATTCCTCGGATTTCTTTCCGTTCATAAGATTGATATCGTTTTTAAGGCGATTAGGTAATCGATATGCGATTAATGTCAACGTTTTGTATGTACGATATTTAGCGTGTTAACTGGTAAAGCAGTTCTGTGTATTACACAAAAAAAGAAAGAAGCAGCATTCGTGACGAATCTTACAAGACACATATTCCAGACTGGTGCATGTTACCATGACAGAAAACAACCCAACGCAGTACCTGATAGAATAAGCTATATCGTTTAGAGTGAGACGTAGAAATGTCAATGTTATTACTGTACCTCCACTAATTGTTATTTATTGCATTTTACATTCAGTATATACTTTAGATGAACACATTACACTGGATCATGCAATAACATAGTCACCATGAGCACAGTATATGAAAACAATTAACGCTAGAATTAATTCGATCTGCACATATTAAAAAAAGACTATCATATCTTCATTCCATAGAATATTACCGCATTTCCATAACCAGAGGTCTGTTAGAAATCTAATATATTGAAACTGTTCCAAAAGTAGCTTCGTTTTATTTCGAGAGATATTTCGGGAACATACCCACTGTTTATATTGCCAATACTTTAGGTCCAATACAGGGAACATTTTAGTTGATTAACTGTGCACCATGATTTACTTATTCCGTTTACTGGACTTCGCAAATCGCATTACAATAGCTCTATATAGTTTACACAGGTCAGATACAGTTCTACGAAATAGAAAGAATCGTTTTATTTACACACATGAATACATGGAACTTGTTATATGTATATTATAAATATAATTATGAGAATCTCATATATATAGAATCGCATATACAAATATTGAATTTATATATTCTTAAACAGTTCTTTCTTTCTTTTTCTTTTTTTTTTGTGCAGCAACAACTCTTACCTGTTGCGAATGCGTTTGCATGCATTCAACGCATCTGGCTTACGATTTTATTTAATCTGTTTTTGCATTTGTTGTCATATATATATAATGTGTAATGCCTGTTACATTTTATATTATTTCCATATTTGTTGAGGGTATATACGTTCATATGCTTTTTCATGTACTTTTGTATTTGTTGATGGTATACTTTAGAAAAATCACACTTCTATAGCGTTGACGATAGCTAAGCTGCCGTATAATAATGAGAAAGAGCAGGACGTTGAACCGATTGTTCCTTTAGTTGGTCATTACTCATTACGTATTGTTAATATTCTGCATCGGAAAGATACATTTTCACGTTATTGTACACTCCTGCGCTTCAAAAGTATATATATTGTGTATATATATATATATATATATATTTGCAGCGTACAATGAAAGCACTTGGGAGAATAATTTTAAGAGAGAGAGAGAGAGAGTTGTTAATTATATCAAAAAAATGAATTCGGACATCAAAAAGAGAATTGAGAAGGGAATTTTAGGAGAGGTGTGCGTTGTGTGACATATGTATAAGCAGCAGAAAGTATGCAATGCTTTTCGAGTTATTTTATTTTCCTATAATGTTAAGGCTCGCGTCCACGATGTCGGAACTCGAGTTTTGAATTTTCGAACAGAAATCTTCGCACTTGGATGGACTTAAATAGGATCGCGATCGAGTATAGCTTATGCCTTCTATAATTTATGATCCAGTCATTTAAATTCGAACTTCCAAATGAAGGGTGTGTCCTTTCTAAAGATCTAAACCTAAACGTACAACTTAATCGTTTGTTCCTCTAAATTTATAATAATCTTACTTAGAAGAAATGCAGTAATTTAATTGCTAACTCAAAGAAATTCTCGATTGTAAATATCAGAATAATGTTTCGAAGAGTTAAGAGGATTGTCCGTATCGGCAATCCGGACTTCTCGTGGACGCAAGCCTCTCGGATATAAACTGGCAGTTGTATGAGTTTCGTGAGAGAATGAGTTTACGCTTACTGTCCTCATCCCATTTCTTACGTTTAAGTAGCGTAACGTATTAGACTTTTCTTAGCTGTAACGTATGTCCACTCCGATCGCATGTACAATTCTGCTGCTGTATTCCCGACTCCATATCCGCGGTATCGTAACGGGATATCGTATTACAAAGAGAGAAAGAGAGATAAAGAGGTAGCCGCAGCGGCGAACGAAAACGCCAACAGCAATCAGTAATTTAATTGAAACGACAAACACTCCGTAACATGCATACCATAGTGCTCTTGAATAATTTCGTGGATGTGATAAGTTTTACGTCGTGAACAATTGACTATAGAGTCGCCGTTCAGGAGAGTCAAATCGCGAATTTTTCAACGAGAGCGCCTCGCGTCAAGCGGCCGCAGGCGAGAGGATCCCCTCGCGAGAGGAGATCAGCCTGCAGGGCTTTACGCGACGCATCCCGTATATATGTACAAAGTCCACGAAGATAACATTACCTTATAGTACATACTTACAAAAGCAATAAGCATCATCTCGCGTCTTAGCGTACCTCGTATCTTACCGCGTGCGCGAACGCGTCGGAAAAGTGACAAATTATATCATAGATCATAATCTACTTATCACCGCATTCATCGATCATCAAATCAATTGTCATGATTTACCGAACGACACGAACCGGAGACACGATAATCGTCGTCGTGGACCTCCGTTAACAATTATCAGCTACTCCATACTTGCGCATTATTTTCGCTTATTTTAATTTAGGAATACCTGCGATGTGCGGCAGCCAAAGAGAACGTTTTTTAATCGTCTTTTTAAATCGCGCCTATAAATGAAATCCGTGCAAGACCCACACTCGGTCACTCCGTTTATAATATTAACACACGCATACACACATGCGTATACACATTCCTTATAATTTATCAGACAGACTGTAGCGTTAAATACACAGTAGCAAGTATTGATTGTATTGTACGGCGGCTCTAGTCGAACGAATATACCTCCGTAATTGTCACTCTGAGCACAGAGTGATTTACATTACTTAATTTTAACTTAACGTCGGTACCTATTAGACTATTGTTTACAATTTTTTTTTTTTTAATGCAGTTTACCTCAAAGATTATATTTTCACGCCCGGTGGATATATACGCACGCGCGCGTGTATACAATATATATACATATATATTATATATACACATATATATGTATATACATATATTGCGTGTGTGCAGCACATCAGTATATGTATATATAATAGCCGCGCGAGAGACACATTACACTTTATTTTACATCTAATATATAAGGGAGAAGAGAATCCAGTAATTTTATTCATTTATACTATTACCGTTAATTATAATAATTATTATATATTAAGAAGACTATTTAATTTATTTTCCGCAAGTCCTCATTTCGCCTTTCTTTCCGATTTAGATCTATTATCTCGATGCGACAATTATTCTTTAGGGTGCAGTTACTTTGTACATACTTTTACCTGCGATTGTATATACATATTATATTACCTGCGAAGAACATTAAAATATATATTTTAATATATTACGTATAATGAACTACATGAAATTATAATCTTATTGTTTGAAGTATATTAAGACTAAATACACTAAATATTTAATAATACTGTTGACCCTTCTTGAACACGTCGTCTTGTTGTAACCACTGATTCAATAAAATTAAGACAGTGTACAAATGCACATTTGGTGTAAAACTGTAAAAAGAAGTATATCCCTTTCGCAGCACGAAGAATTTGGTGGGTTTTACAGGGTACAGTAAGTTAATGCGATTTCGTAAATGGAGCAACTTTATTATCAAAGAATCTGCAGGAACGTCCACGTAACAACAGAATATCGAAAGTGTGATACACTTAATATTTACTAATATCTTTATGAGCCGTTCAAGGCCAATAGAATGTAATAACTCTTTCTTGTTTTATATTAAGTATATACCGTGCAAACGCGCAGTAAATCTAGCAATATGAAGAATCATTCACATATCGATAAGGAATGTTCTCTATAGGAATATCTAAACGCACCTCCAACAGTGTTTGTACTTAATTTAATACAATCCTTTAGGTCGCGCGTACATATTCGAGTTATCGACAATAAAATTATGCGTATAACAATTGTTCAATAGAAAGACTTTTCAACTTGATTCACAGCATCGTGGAAGATGTACATCTTGGAATGTAGCAGATATAAAAAGAACTCTTGTTATGTATCTCTAGCAATATTAGAAGTATATAGATCTCCAACAACTTTATTGGTACAGTCTTGAAAAAATGGTATATAAAAAGCGTTCTTTTCAATCAATGATCCTCTAAAATATTCATGGAAATTAATTCAGACTACGAACGTCTTGAATTTAGGTATCCCTATACATATGACTGCGTCTTTTTGTGTATAAGAACATTGTATCGAATCATTCTTAAACGTCACTGTTTGACTAGCCATCTTTAAGGTGCGAAAAAGTCCTGTGCTTCCAGAACTATGATAAAATTAAGTACATTAATTGCTAGTTTATCACATTGGCAATAGGCCGCCTACGAAATATTCGAATTTCATATCCACTTCTCTATAAAACTCATTTAGTATTATTTGTTGACGTATAAAACGTCAAGTAAAGATGTATAACGTGTATAATAGAATATATATAACTTGTATAGAACCCTTCTAGGCACAAGGTGAAATGACGCTCGGCGTCCGTGTGTATTCTGGTATTCGTAGCATCCTCGTGTAAAAGAGAATCGATATTCAAATTCGGCAGTTGGTATTGCTAAGTTCACAGGACCAAAGAATGCGGGAAGATCCTCATGCTTACATAATCATTAAGTACCTGTAAATCCGTGAACATCTCATCTTTACGTATTATGTGCGTTTTCTCTTCGAGACTGGCTCGTGGAAACGAACGAAAATTTACCTCTGTAAGAGCGTCTTTCGTTAATTTAGGATACAGGTACGTAAATCCCGTGGTGTTTGACAGCTTTCCAGGCTGTAAGTACAAGTGCTTATTGTACAGAAGTTCTTGATCTATGTATGGAGATAGAGGACTGTTCTCCACCCCATCTTTGCGACAAACTTCCGCCCAAGGGGTCATGTGCTTGTCGTTTACCTCTTCGACAACTGAGCTCATATCGGTCTGCAAAATAAAAGATTTATTCGATAATAAAAATCTTTTTAAAATTTTAATAATTTTTCTTGGGCGTCATAATGCACTTTTAGACTGAAACTGATAAATATATACATATATACACACACACAACATACTAAGAACAATAGAATAGTTCTGCGTACTTTAGCTAGTGTAGACAGCGCAGTGCCCCAGTAATCATGATTGATATTAAACAATTCCGAGACTATGGCACTAATAGAACCTTGAGTAGAATCTCCCTCGTCCACGAGATTATACGTCTGGCCTATTGTTTCTGGTCTGTTAGCTACATGCCAGATAGCTCTGGCAACATCCCTCACGTGAACCGTATTCATATGAAGATCCGGTCCCCAGAGCAACTTCATCATCTCACCTAAATGCTTGTAAACTGCGCCCACTACTAATCTTGGTGCTGTAAATTGCCAAGGTATACTCTTTTGCCTTTTGTTTTTTTAGTTAGAAGGAAGGAGCAGCTTTCTCGGTAATGAGATGAACTGTGAGAGAAATTTATACTTTAGGAGATTACCTAGGCCGTTTCTGTCACCGCAACCGTACACGATGGCCGGTCTGAGTATGGTGTATTTCAAATCTGGTATATTCTTCAATTCGTGTTCCACTTGTAACTTGTATTTTGAAACAAACGTCCACGGTTCTCCAGCATCGTCCTCCTTGTGAGGAGTCTACGCGACATTGCACAATGATCAATCCTAAATCCATATTTGCGTTAAAGTATACGTCATTTAGAGGGATACCTTGTCGGAGGTGCTAAGATTGCCAGAAGATATCTCCACATAACGCAGGGCTCCAATCTTGGCCGCTTGCTGGGCACAGTTTAGGCTCAATTTGTAAATACCCTCTTTATACACTGGATCTGTGAGACCACTCTTTGTTTCCCCGGCGCAATTGAACACATAATCGATAGGCTCGTCAGAGGAAAACGCGTTTTGGCAGGATACTTCGGTGGGTCAACAAAAATGAAAATCCCTTTACACATTACAGACTACAATGTCTACATCATAGTTTTTACATGACTGCATGAGGCGTATCAGTGATTAATCTTATTAAATATAGAGAACAAGTAAAATGATAAATATAAAAAAGGAAAAGTCAACTCTTGTTCTCACAGGTATTAGGACCTGAAAAATCCTTTATCTTTAAATTTTACAGCTGCAATCAATAAGATTCCCGTTCTTCGATGCGTTCTTTGGTTTGGGTTTACGCGTTTACCTTTAATTAGACATTACCTATGTTAATCAAGTTGGCGCTTTTGAACTCGAGCAGAGGGTGCTCGAACACCCGTTGGTGCTTCGCGTTGAGCCACGCCGTCTGCGGCGGTACCTTGTCCACGACCCGCACGTAGGATACCAGATCGTTGTCCAGCAAATATTCCACGAGGTTGCGGCCGATGAAACCGCATCCTGCAAACCGCAAACGGAACGGATAAAGGTCTGCCGGTCGGTCCCTTATCGCTCTTCCGCTCCGCGCGCGGCCGGCCCGGCGCGCATAGATATACAGCGAGATACCTCACCTCCTAGAACGATCACCCTCGCTTTCTTATCACAGGTGGGCGTTGCCATGATCGCTTGTCATTTAACTGCTCGACCGTTCGTTTCCTCGTTGGAGCGCGATGCCCTCGACGAAAGCGGTTAAGCCGGGTTAAGCGGTTCGCAGCTGATCAGTGGCACACGTCGGACACACCGCGCTCTCAACCGGTCTCGCCGACGTCCAACTAACCTAAAACTCGCTGGCAACTCTGGCAAGTACTCCGAGCTGTTCGAGTGACATCGGCCCGAGCCCCGGAGAAACTCGAAAGGGGTCGCGTCACTCGTTCGGACGAGGCCTATTCCGTCTATTTAAAAAATTTAAAAAGACGCCTCCACGTCCACGCAGACATGCACCTTGAACTCCGTAACTTAGCATATAAATATTGTCATTCTCGGTAAGTAACATATGTTCTCGATTTCAGTTCTGTTCTATTTCACGTACAATCGCGATTTTATGTTTTTTAGGAATAATCCAAAACTATATATAACGTTTTCGGTATATCATAATAAATATATTCAACCATATATCACGGTTTTATTATACTTGATAAGTGTTTTAAAATTAATATTCCGATTGCATACTGCAAATTGTACCTAATCCTTTTTTAGACGCTGTTATTTTTATCAATCTGTTCTTATTATTTTATGCCTAAAGATATCAAGGGGTAAAGCCGATCAGAATAGGGGCCAGAGTAAAATATAAAATATTTTAAAAATTGATTTTTAGATGGCATTATTTTTTATATACAAAAGGTAATTCGATATAAATATAAAACTTAATACAAATGATCGAGGAATATTTGTGAATCAGGAAAATATATTGAATTTTCAAACAACCGGTGGTATGCATGTTTGAAAAGATATATATATTTTAATTTCATATATTTGTATTTAAAAAACTTATATACTCGAATTTAATGATCCCCAACACAATAATTGAACTTACATTAAGGTTTTACAATAAAGTAGTTAATCAACCAACGTTATAACAATTACGGTGTGAGAATAGTATATTGTACCATGTTCTTGCTATGAACACATATTGAAAATCTAAAAATCTTAATTAATATAGTACATTTATTTTTCAATAAGGAATCCAAGATCAGGTTATTGTTTATCATTTTATCAAGCCCCTAGAAAAATTCAAAATCTACAAAAACACTTATTGACTCAAATACAATATAGATTTTTTAAAAAAATGAAACAGAAAAACAGACTAATAAATATTTAAAATATCTTCAAAAGATAATATTTTGTCAAGTCATCAACAACTTTATTTGATATATGAGGCACTTACTTAAAAAATAGTGCAGATTTTGTATGTGATTTTATATGCAGATTTTATATAAAAATTTCTATCAGATATTATTATAAATTAGCATAGTGCATTTTTGAATTTGTACTTATGTCACTACTTTTTCCAAATTAACAACTTGTATGAACACTGAGATAATATGGACGATTTGTGAAAGATGTGCGGATCAGCAATTAGTTCTATCGGATTCAAATTTATCAGATCTGCTTTCTTTGGAATTTCTGTATTAAAATTGAACTTTATACTAATTTTCTAACAAATGTATATACCAATAAATGTTTTTCAATTCTTGAAGACGTAAGAGAATAAACGGATAAATATTTAACAATTAGACTAAACTAATTGTATTTATATGAAATTATACGTATTAATTTCATTTAAGTTGTATTCGTCGGCTCGGCGTATCCTTCATCACATAGCTTGTATCTTATTATGACTTTTTTGTGCCTCTTTGAATATAAACATATCTTGGAATAAACTTTTATACATTTTTTTTCTTACATGATTTAAATAAATATTGCAAAACGTATGGAGGAGATCGACAGTTCCGGTTGCGTCTTTCTTTGCATTATATACTTATTCTATTATAAGTCTACATTTGATCATAATTACATACTTGTTTCTTAGTTAATGTTCTATTGTGTTGTGTAACATTTTAAACAATTATATACATTCTCATAAATATAAATTATTGTACACTAGATATTTATACTTACATATCTAGTAATATTGATACTTTGAGCAGTTCACCTATTAAGCAAAAGTGATTCTATTCTTATTGGACAATGCCCAAATAAGAAAAGACACTTTTATTTTTCTCCTCATTGTGAATTTCGATGATATTCGCATCCTAAAACTTAAAGAGGCAGATAATTCTTATCAATTATACGATAAATCAAAGTTAACTTTTGTTAATCTCCCTGGCTGAAAAGAAAAGAAAGAGCAATTTGTCTTCTTTGGCAAATATCCTTTATGCCGCTTTTAACAATTATTTTATTTAAAATGAGCTGTCGGTAAAAATTAGTATTGGCATCCCTTATTACTTATTTTTACAAGTTTACTGCGATAAAAGTTGGGCTTCACTTTATCAAAAATATGTATCCATTGGGTTCAATCGGTCGTGATAAAGACCGAAGATATCTTATTATAACGTTATAATTCTGTACGTCTGTCATTCTTATATATATGTATGTTTTTTCAATTTTCACTTTGCTTTTGTCATGCTATAGTAAATTCTCATTAAACCTCCTTTGATGCAAGCAATTTTTCTGACGTGTCGCGATACAATAATTATCATTAGGTACAATAAATACATTTAGGTAATAGGTAAACGTTTTCAAGATAGGACGATTTGGCTTTATGCATTATTTTCATTTTGGGATCCGACAGCAGTATAATTGTATCATGACGCATGAAAGATGCATGCATAAAAGAGACATTATAGAAAGGATTATCGATGCTAATACATTATTACTAACGCTAGATTATTTTATTTACATGATCGGCTAACGATTTATAAAATCAGGTAATACGTGCTCTTTTCCTTACACACAGGCCAAGTAAACGTAATGCCTAGGCACTGTTATAAAGCGCAATTTCTGCATTTTTTCAGATTTAAACCCATGTATTGACAAAGTCGTCTGAAAAAGGCAGAAGCACCTTAGTGAATACGTTACGGGGCTTGGGATGCCTTCTTCATTTTTCCTACGGATGAGGTATGAATTCAGATTCGTCAATGCGTATTTACGTCATACGCTAATGTTATCAATCAAGTATCAATGTTACACCATCATAAATTATAGTGATAATATCAATCTCCTTATTTGATTACGTTTTATAAAAATCCTCGAGCATATTAAATTATATATAACAATATATAATTTCGACTAATGGTGTAACATTGAGTATAAAAAACTTTTTTCGACACGACTCCTGCATTCGATTGATAGAATTCGAGAGAATTATACTAGCCGTTTCCGTCCAGTATAACTTATAAATATTTATAAAATCGATCTCCCGCCTTCTAATTCTGCGTTCGTCGCGATGCTATTTCATGCGGTTGATGACCAGATCTGTCATAATGATCAGTGCCCTCTGATAAGGACTCTTAGCAAAGGACTGCGCGATTTTGCTTGCTTCTGCGCAGTGCTTTTTCGCCAAAAATCTGGTCTGTTCGAGACCGTTGGATTCGTGCACCAGTTCAAAAGCTCTCTCAACATCTCCAGGCTCTTGGAAACGGCGCATTATCATCACATTTAATTCTGGATACTGTAACAGCCGAAGTAACAATACTGATTAGGATCGTGTCTATGAAAAAGGCTTACATCGTAATACTACTAATAAAAAGATTTCTCGGTTGTATCACGATTCATCGAATGTTTCGCATTCGCATACTAACCCGTTCGCAAGCAAAGAGTACCGGGGCTGTGGCTAGTCCGAGTCTGAGGTCAGCGGCTGTGGGCTTGCCCATAGCCGTTGAAGAAGCCACAAAATCCAGAAGATCGTCTACCAACTGGAAAGCCAGGCCAACATTCCTGCCATATTGATAGGCCATCTCTATCGTGCGGTCATCGACTTCGGAAAGAATGGCGGCCTAAGATAGTAATCAACAATCATTTACAGGTTTCAAAGAAATAATAGACGGCGACTTTGTACGGGCGATTGTTAATGTAGACTCACCGCTTTAACGCAATTGGCAATTAAGCTCGCTGTTTTTCGATATGTCTTCGTAAGATAGTGCGCGAACCTCTCGTTTTCCGTTTCTTTGGAACCAAGCTGCATAAATTCGCCTTGTACCAAGTCAGAGACAATCTACAAAGTAGCGCAACGTACTTTAATTAAATGCTCTATTTAACATGCTATTATGTTTAAATTGTCTTCTTTATATTGTCTTAATTTGTCAATTGTGTCTTTATTTTGAGATAGCATAAAACCATAAAAACTTAAATAACATTATAATAATTACATCGCGAGTCAGTTAAAGATATTAAATTCTCGTTAAGGATCGATTACAAATTGAAAATTCTACAATCAAAGTTCCAATTCCGTCGTCAAACAGAAACAATAGATTTGAAAAATTGAGTTGAGCACAATCAAATAATTTACCTGACTAATGGTAATGGTCACATCGTCATTTTGGATTCTGGAGAGCATCATGCAGGCGACTGATAAGATGTAATTTCCTGCCATAGCCACCTAGGAACAAAATAATCACTTAAGAAAGACTCTGTCGTCTTATCAGATAAGAATAGCAATTAGTTTCCGAGTTGTATTGTATTCTGCTTGATCGTGGTCATGTCCAGTTTTGTCGTTTCATACAATAGTGTTATAGCATAGGAATAATGATGCAAAACAGCCTTAATTCAGCCGTGATACCGATTTTTATTTCACATCAAGATAATGAAAATTTGCATGCTACATTTTTTTAATTTCTGGGTCGTGTTTACGTACGTGAAATATCTTTGAGTGTCAAAATTATGTAACATTTTCCGATTATAGCAATTTGATATATTACAGAACAAGCACACACAGAGTAATTACATTGTCTTCAATTTTATAACGACTAAATCATCACTTTCTGCCGATGTCTAAACACACGAAGAGCGACGCGAAATTTTGATTTCACGAAACCGCTTCGCGCCGTTGCTCATTATGTTAATTTGCCGTCAACAAAATTGACGCAAGTTCTCCGCGATTATAATCTGAGTTTCCTTTCACTGGACATTCTTCAAATCGGCGCCAAATACCTTCGAGAAGGCGTTACGTGACTTGGATTCGCGCGTGTTCAATTCTGTATCTAATTTCTTTTTAATTTAAACTTTAAGAGAAGTTCATCTTTTATATTATTATATATTATCCAGTATGACGATAAATTCTTCTGCGTTTCAAGACTGCGAATAGTAATCGAAGCGTGGCTCAAGAGTTTAAAGACAAAATATAAAATCCGCAATAATTACGGTAGTTTACAAATTTTTATTTTGTTTTTGCTCAGTCAATAAGTACCATAAATATTTAAAGATTCGGGTCCACACGTACATACATTTGAAGGAACAAAATATCCACCACATCTAATTTAATTTTTTCTTAAGTATAAAATAATTGTCATATTAAAGTAAAAATTGAAATGTATTTAAAACATCTTAGACTATATTGACAATACAATTGAATGATGACTAGTAGAATTATGGAGGCTTATCAGTGTGGAGATTTGTTATCAAGAATGGTAGAACGAAAACATGATGGGTGATTATTGCTGGTATTTTCTAAGAGAAACAGACCCAACAGCTTACACAAGAGACAAAAGATCATACAAAACATTTGTAATATCTTTTAAATTATAAATAAGGCAAACATAAAATATTGCATTCTTTAACTTTTTTATACTGTTACTTCTTTTCCTGAAATTTTGGCACTTTATTATTTATTGCAAAACTTCGAAATTGCAATAGAGGCATCTGTAGATGTGTAGGAATTTTTTGATTGGTATATTCGTATTCAGAACAACAAAAACAATAGGAAACAATTTTTTGATTGATCATGAACAAAAACACTGTAGTATTATTATTGTGCATAAGATTTCGCCCAATGACCAAAAATATCAATATTTATTTATTCTAAGCGATATTACGTACGTATCGGTCGCTATTTACCATATTAAAACGATATATCTTATTTAACTTGTAGCCTGTAAAAGCATTCAGACGCGCATGATATGCCGATGGAAAGCTATCGAGATTCAAGTCGATATAATGTTAGAAATTTAACATCGCACGATAGATCGGATACACAATGTCGAATGTAAGTTTCATTAAGTGTATACCGCGCATTCAGTTGCGATCTATCACTCTGCGGTCAGTGGATCCGTTGATGGGAAAATTGTTGATGAACACATCGTTTATAACGAGCGACGCGCCAAAACCGCAACATCTCGACGACTCTTAATAACCGTGGCTTTTTATGTCGCACGTTGATTTCTAAATTTCCTCACACATCGAGTTCTAAAATTAAGATACATTGTCGCGCTTTCTATCTTTTTTTTTTCTGTCCAACTCTAACTTATCTTCGTGAAACGCCTGAAACGTTTCTGCATTCTATTTCAAACTTATGAAGCTATCGTTTTATACGATAAATACCTTCGAAAAGTACGACACTGTAAAACGTTTTACAGAATATTTATATTTCATTGTTGAGTAAAGAACATGATTTTATCCAATATATTTTTTTACGTATATAAACTCATTATTTACTTGACTGTTAATTACTCAAAGACCTATAAATTTGCGGTATGGCAACATTTATTTCGAACACAGAAAAAGTCCGTAAGGAAAGAAAGAGGCGCAAAAAGCTTCCGGACATCCTTTTCATCTTGGACAATGTTTCGTTCGGGTAGAGCGACTGACGGAAGATCATTTCGTGCGACAATGGCTAAGTCGATGAGTGACTTAACGGATGGCTCGTAATTTCGAGTTTCACATCCGGCAACGGCGATGCGCCGCCTTATTTTCACGCATCTTAGCCACGATAACCGAAAGAACGTACGCCTGGTAGGGTTTTCCCTCCAGGAATAGCGCGCGCTGCGTGTACCGGCGACACTTTCTTGCAATTACACGACGCGAGGCGACGGGTTCCGCTAAACAAACATGAATTAACGTTGAAAGCAGCGGTCCACCTGCGGGACTCATTAATTCCGGCTAATGCTATCTCCGGGAAACAATTTACGATCGTGTTTCAGGACGACGCTGTTGCAGAACACTCATCGCGGTAAGGTTTTAACGAGAATCGAAGGCCAGCAACCAGCAACGCGCACTTCAAGTGGCGTGACTTACCGATCACGCTATAAAATATATCGAATATATAAACAAATGGAAAACAAAATACTCTCTCAATATCTTATATTAATACATCTAATATTACTCTCCTAAGTTTCATTACGATATTTAATATTATACTTTTGATGTAATCTGCAACGCCAGACGAAAAAGATCGCGCTCGTCTCCTACTTTATTTCAGATGTATTCCGATTTGCAGTGATTATTTTCGAATTTCACACCTGACTCAATGGCTTACATCCGAGCCACCTTCATCACGCAATCCTGTTACTCGTAGGTGTGACGCGAAGATAATTATTATATATACTACAGCAGGAGTTCTCACGATTAGCGGTACGTTAATGCGAGAGGCTGTTACACAATTCACCGGTTCAACATCTGCGCTGTCCTCGCAGCTGATGCACCGAAGAAACAACGTCGGGACAACTTTCGTGACCATCGGTTGATGGGCTTTCCATTTCTCTGAACGGCGCTAATTCCATCACGCGCGTCAAGGTTGTAACACTTTTGAAGCTTCCTCGTAATATTTGCACGTGCTATTCATCAGGACCCATCATACGAATTGCAACGCGCCGCATTGTATGTTTACATTTATTAATTTTTACTCCGCCTGACTTGATTCTCACGGCTGTATTATCTCAATGCCTCGTCTCTAATAATGTCGCCAATTAGACAATTACAAGAAATAACAATAACGTGTTTATTCTTTTAAGTCCTTGACTTTTATATAAGACTTTTTTATCGCAAAACTAATACCTGACTCGCGTCTCATCGATTATGCATTTGCGATCTAAGGAATAAAATTCAAGGAGTGTCTGATAATCTTTAGAAATATAGTTTGGCTTTAGAGTCACAGATAGTTATAAGCTTGTCATTGCGTTTCACAACGGCAGCTTACGACTGCGATTCGCGTTATCGCGCGACACATATCTACAATATGCGAACAAGTGTCGAGTTAGTGACATTAAAGCGACAAATTTTGTTGCAAAATGTCGCAAGATCGATATAAGCGGAAAAATGAGAGGTGACGCTTCCGTGACCTGCGACACTGTTTATAGAATGTTTATGTTCTTTTACTTAACGCTGTATGTACAATGTATTAATGTTGTATTGCTAAACTTAAAGTTCAACAAGTAAACTTTATTCCGAGAATGCTTGTTTTAAGATTTAAAGTTCAAATTTTTTAACTAAAAATCGATCAAAACGAAACCAAACGAGAACTGAGCGTTTTGTCGATTATTCCTTTCACGTTAATCTTTTAAATTGTTATTCATTAATATCATTATAAATATATTATATGATTACGTATTCTATGGAATGACTGATGTCTTCGAGAATTTAGAGCATCGGCAGTTTAAAATTTTTTTAATTCCGAAGTCGCTAACACTCCAGACCACGGTTGTATACAACCGTGCTCCAGACAAATAAACAAAATGTGCATGAAAGGGGAAGGAGAGAGGAAGAAAAAGTAACGATCACTGATCAATAGGTTCGCACGTTCTTGACCTAGCGCAGTCCCATCGCGCTTTCATTTCACTCACCAGCGGCATATACTACGCACTTGTGTAATGAATGTCGATGGTAATTGCAACTCAATCATTCGCGACGCCGATCGAAAGCTAATTAATAAGCGCTAGAAAATGTCTCTCGCAGCCAGTAATGGAAAAGCGCGAATGAAATTCGAGCGATTGCGAAAGTATACACGCCGCATGTTAATCGTGCGTTTGAGAGTTGAGTTTTTCGATCGTGTCGCACGCGTCGCGCGCCCACCGTCGCGTTCCAACTGTCGATTTCTAATACATGTAACTTCAGCGTGCCAGCCTGACTCGCGAACAGTAGCCGCTTTCGAAATAGTTTTACATCGTTTAGTACCCTACGGATAGCACTTGATCAATTTTCCTATCGCGCCGCCGCGCCGCGCCGCCGGTACCACCGAATTTTCCACATTTACAACGAACACACGCGCGAGCCAAGATCCGCTTCCGGTTCCCAATATAGAAAGCAAAAGCCGGCGCTTGGTCATGAATCGCATTAGCCTCTTTCTTCCCTCGCTATTTTAGAGAGAGAGTTTGAGTTTCCATCGCCGTCGCACCGCTAACCATCGCGTAATAGTCACTTTCGATGATTTTTTGATGCGAAATAATTTTTCATATTTTTTTTACATATATTTATATACTTAAATATATATTATTAGATTTTGTATCTTCGATATTTTATATTAACGAAACGAGAAGAGACACCAATTCCGAGAAATCGATAAATGTGCCGTGTAGAGAGCCACGTCGATCATTTTTGAAAATCGGAAAATGGGTTATAGCTTACCTTCTTTTGACTCCAGACAGCATTGACTGAAGGTTTGCCACGACGGATGTCTGACTGGTCGATCACATCGTCGTGCAATAAAGAAGCGCTATGAACCATCTCGGAGATCATCGCTACTTGTCGTTGCGACTGCGAGAGATCGCTGAAAAAAATCTCTTTGTTGTGAAACAAATCATTTATCTATCGTGCCAACATGTGTAAATATTACATTTAATTATTAATAATAAATTTTTCGTATACATTTTACATAGCGATAAAAACTTGCAAACCAAGTTTGTCGTTTAATAATTTTCAAAGCAATGTCTTTAAAATCCTAGGTTTTTGAAACAATTTTTTCGAATATTTCTTAAATCGATCAAAAATCTGTAATTTATAAGACCCAATTCATAGAGGTCGAAGTTATTGAATTAAGAATGAAAGTATATATATATGCGTTTATTTTTTTAATTTTCCGATAAATTTTAAAAATCTTCTAAAGTAGCGCCTAGAATTTTCAACGAGACATCACTTCGGCATAAATTCAGCCTAGGAAATTATTCTGTTTAAGAAGATAAAATATCTGTTTCAGCCTGATAATTTCCGCGCCTTTAATATAGACTTTGACAAATCATTAACTTGATTCGCTTTCACTCAGCGGGGGGAGGAGGGGATATCCCTGAGATATCTCTCAGGTATCTCTCAAGTAATAATCGATACATAATAGAATCCTGTCTATGACAGAATCACGCCTAAAGTCTAGTACGTTACGACGCGCGTTAACGCGCTTCTCATTCACGATGCCGCCCCATTCATATGCATTCATATGTAGTATATACTCGTACAAGATGCACGGCCGCCGCTTTCGTAGATATCTCTAACGTACCACTTTGTCGACACTTTTAATGCTTTCTAAACGTCGTGAGCATACGTTTTCATACGCGCGGAGATTCACCGTGCCACGCGTAGCGTTAATAAAAAGACTCTCTCACCCGCGGCCCTCATAATCACAAATTTTCTAACGAACTTTTTCTAACGTTGCTCAGTTAGAGTTAAAATCTCAGTTATATAAAAAATCGATTCTTCGTTATTTGATAAAATAGAAGCAAATGATATATGATAAATACGTTGACGCAGTTTATATATTTATATGTGGTACTTTGTTTTCTCGGGTTTTAATGACGCAAATACATCGTCTTCTACGCGAAACCCCTTCTAGTCTTTCCTCTCTAAAAAATGTTAATGTTCTTTCAAATCGAAAAAAGCAGAGAATTACGTCTTTGCCAGATATTTATAGCTTCGGACGTGTAATTTATAGATGTTTATCAAGATTCCTTCGATAAATTTCAAAAAATGTTTGTAGAAACGCGTCCCCACTTACTTTCTTCCCTTGTGATAATTAATAGCTCGTGCCATGAGTATGGTGAACATGGGGCGCACCGCTTTCCCCTGGCCATCGAAGTAGTATGTGCTTATGGATTGCAGTTCTTCTTGCGAGGTGTTGTTGATAAGTTCCTGCAATAACATATATTTCCAAATATAGAGAAGGAGATCCGAAGATCCGCGTAAAAAAAAACTCAAAGTCGACGACCGCGTGATTATTGATGTATCTATACTATCTATAGGATAAGCTAAAGTATGGAGCAAGAACGTGAGCAGATTTCGTGTTACATCATTTGTAGAGTTTTAAAATTAAGTTTAATAACCCGCAGGAGTACAGAAATAATTTCGTGAAACTTACATAATTTATTATTTTTTTTATAAGTTACGCGCACGAACTGACTCCCGTTGTAACAATACATCAAGCTCTTTAAAGTAAAGTTCGGATTAATTCTTAATCCCCCCCAGCCTTAAAATAAGGCGAGGATATAAGTTTTTGCCAGTTTCTCGCGTTCTCCCGAAGCGTAGTTCACTAGTCCTCTTCTTTTTTTTTTTTCGATCGGTTACAACTCAAAACTATTCGAGCAGAGTGCGTAATCAGAAGAGAAACTTGCCGCTCTTGTGACCTTTCGACAGTATCGGAACCCGTCCCGCGCATCGCTGATTAAATATGCGTCAGACATCAACTGTCTCCGTTGCAATAAACGAAGGAGGACAACGAATCGATCGAGACGAGCTGCTTTGAATTCCAGGTGCGACACCGGTCGAAAGTTCCTCCTGGAATTTGGCCAAAGCCGAAAAGAATGCGCGCATCCGTCACGTCTTTCGGGTGAGCTATATAGCATCAATGTCGCTTTTCGCACACGCGACCGGAAGTCGCGATTCCTGAGGCGAACCCGAGGAGGTTCGATATCGCCCGAGTATCGTTACTGTGCCCGCGATAATAGCCGATTTCTCTAACTTTCCTCAAATCAAGTGACGAGCCAACGTTGAAGTTATACGACGGTTCGTTGAAGGCAATTTCTTTTGTTTCGCCAACGTCCGCTAATGCCGACAATTTGTCAAATCATTTCTATCTTGAGATACCGACAATTTTGGTAATTAAGAATTCGCTGATGAAATTTCGCGACAGTTTGAGATGGCGAGATTCTGCGCATGTTTTAATACAATAAACGTTATACGACAGAAGCGTCTTCATATATAGATTGGGCAAATTTCACGCCGTTTGCCGTACGCGAACGGCGATCGTGAGTAAAAGTTCTCTCCTCTCGACCATATGCAGACCGTGAAGTCGAGCTGCTTTCGCTTGCGGGCCGGGGCGCCTTAACCAGAGGCGCCGCCGCGTGAAAATTGCACGGCTCCTCATCAATATTTATAAACGCGCTTCTTGACAATTGTTCTATGTCACTGAAGAAATGAAAATGAAATGTCCGAGTTGCGGCAATCCAAGCGTCACCCACTGATTAGGACTAGCAAGATATACATATATATGTATACAACGCGCGTATAAATTTTGGAATTATAATTTATTTAAAGATTTAACTGTAACAGAATTAAAACTTTAAACAAAATTTCATGACCGAATCAGAAGTATTAGCATAGTACAAGAGAAAAAAAGCTCATCAAAAGATAAGTATCTACAAAATACAAAGTATCCACGAAATCAATATTTCTTCAAATTTATATATATATGAAATATAGATATATATATATATATAGATAATTAAAAATGAAATATAGATATATATATATATATATATATAATTTATTTACATAAATTTAGAAGGACCCAAAACCCATGGTCGAAATGTCTTGACGATGATGGCCAATCGAGTCCATTAAAAAGTCCTTGTTATTTATCTTTCTATTTTTCTCAAGTCTACAAAATATCACTTCTTACAATAATTTATCTGACTGTCAATTTTTAGAAGTAACATTTCTTAAAAAATAAATATGTTTTTATATAGATAATTAAAAATGAAATATAGATATATATTTAATTAAAAATCAATTTAAAAAAATACAAGAATACTATCTTGAATGTAATTCTGGGAGAAATCGATTATATCGCGAAATTAGAAAAAATGTCTTTACTCTGGATTGATGGCAGCTAACGGAGCTATGCGAAATCAAAGCGACTCGATTACGCAGTTTTGTCTAATTAACATTTCTTTTTCTATGCATGCATTTTTTTTACCGCACCACTGGGCTTGTCTTAGGTTGGCCGGCACAATTTCACAATAGTCCAGGGTACGTAATATCGATGAAGTCAATTACATAAATAGCTGCTAGGCGGTGTTCCGTTACTTCCCGAAAGTTTCACGAAGCTATCCATGTGAATGACAATCGCCTACTCGTAGGAATGAGGATTAATAGCCTTCGGCTTCTTTTATGTAACTAATTCGTGTATTGCTCTTCGCGACTAACAGCAGATCGTTCATTGCAATTTTTTAGTTTTTACGTAATTATTACAGTTGTTGGTTCTCGTGAGAACTTAATAAAAGAAAATTCTGATCCTTTACGGATTGTTGGAATCTCTAAAGCGCTAGAATCAACTCCATTTTTTATAATACATCGATAAATAATAAGTATACTGCGGATAATGCGGCTGAGACATTGATATTTTATTTATTACAGATTTAACTTCTTCAAGGAGAAAAAGAAAGAATACAGGCTGAAGGCGCGTAAATCTTATGAAGTTTTAATGAAATTAAAGTAAAAAGCATTACCAGTTGTATCTCGTCGAACAGATCCTTAATATCATCCTCTACGAGTCTATAAGGATCGATTTGGTAATCGGGCAAAGATCCAGGCATCTGCGTTTGCATAGTGCTCGTTGCTCTCGCGAGACCTATCCTGCTGTCCCGCGTATTCGTTTTGTTCTGCAAATGGAAAAAAAAGAAAGTTCCGTAAGTATTACGTCAAGTATTGACCATAAACTTATATTATGCCATCAGGATTAACTGCGTAATATCATCAGAACAAATATTTACTCTGTTCGAGTTTCAAACGCGACCACCATCGAATATTTTTAGCGCCTCGTATATATATTGTAGATCTTTTTAATTGTAATATATATATTTATATATATTATACATGACTTATTTAACTATTATTTAATTAAATTTTAAAAAGGGGGGAAAGAGTATTCGTCAATGTTCTTATGTATATATCAATATTATCAATATTACACATTTAAGATATTTATCTAATAAAAACCAACAAGAACAGCAAAGCGGCAAGAAAAGAAATGAAAAGTATTGATTTGCTGTTGCCAGTATTTATAGCTGTGATTTACAGTTGTGATTTACAGCCTGTTATTAACTCTTTTTTTCCATTAGTCCAAGATTTGTGTTAAATCGCCGTAGAAAATGTCGGGTTAAACAAATCGATTGACAAGATAAAACGGTATTATAGGTGTGACAGCAGTAAACACGTTATGAGTAAATTATTTAACGCGCAATATTATATACCGCGTTAATGTGAGCGGAGATATTTCTCTCTCGGATACATGTCCGACGCAACGCATGATTTACTACTATCGCGAGTCTGACCCTATTCGAGCAACTACTACTCTTGCAACACGTCCGTCGCGTCATAGTTCTTGCCGCTCGGAAAAGAACGCGCTAATTAAGATTCTCTGATTATGCGTTTCGTGAGAGCTAATAATGAATGCTATCCATTCATATTTCAAGCCGACGAGTTTCATATTTATAGACTACAAATACGTCTCTCGAAGAAAATGTCGCTAATCAATCGTAAAGAAAAGAAACCTGGGGGGAAAACGTTAATTAGCACTTAATGTTGATAGTAAGCTTTGAATGTTTGGGGATAAACGTTTAAAATAAAGATACACATACATTTAATGGAATATATGGATGTTCGATAAAACTATAGAACTCTGAGTTATCATTATATTCCTGTAATAATTTCTCAACATTTTTTAAACACATATACGAGATCTTTTTTTTTACACATTATTCACATCCGTGGAATCTAGCCGCGCTTGAACTCAAGGGTTGCTAGATTTCACGAATGTGAATAATGTGTGAAAAAAATCTCGTGTGTATTAAAAAAATTTTGAGGAATTACAACAGGAATGTATAACGATAACTCAAGAGTTTTATAGCTTTATCGGACAGCTTATCAGCGGTTTGCTCGGAGGCGAAGGCGAAGGAACGGCTGCATTCTTTCGCTCTGTACACATCCATTATATATTCCATTAAATGCGTATCTTTATTTTAAATGTTTATGCCTATACAAGCGCGATTATTTGCATAAGGAGTTATTGACCAAACCTATTTTCCTTATAGCTGTCTAATGCTGTCTTCGTATAATAGCGGTGGTACGCAGGTGCTTACCAACACCTCGTATTTCCCAGCCGTTTGCTCGGAGACGAAGGAACGGCTGCATTCTTTCGCTCTGTACACAACGATGTCACCTTTCGTCATCGAATCTCACGATCAATGCTCCACGATTTCTTGGCATTCGGTATCGTCGACGCGACTATATATAGCCGGATTCCATTATACCAAAATGGAATCTTTTATGTAATCGAGGTAGTCTAAATTTAATAGTTTATTACACAAAAGCCTGTTCTTTTCTGTGGTAAACATGTTTTTTTGGTAATATGTTACGCGATCGCATTTATGCGCACGTATAACGAATGAATAGCAAGAACGGCATCAATAACGCGGAATAAAAAATTATAAACATGTTATAAAAAAATAATTCCTTTCTAAAAAAAAATTAATTTAAATTTTAATCTGCTACATTGTGAGTCTGTTATATAATCTACTATAAATATACGACCGATGTAAATGTTTGGCACACCGGAACTAGTATGAAATTTGAATTGCAGATTAAGAGAAAATTTAAAGGAGACGATGATGAAACTAAATAATATAATCGTATATGTCATAGGCCATAATCGCGTATATGTTATAGGTACCATAAGCGGTTGGAACACTTTTGTTTTCTAACGCAGACAAATCTAACGCCTAAATGCAACGTTTAATTTATCGTAACCGCGCCAATAACAACACTCGCAACCTGCACCGAAGTATGTATGACGTAATACATGACTGCCGGCGACCGGCAACCTTGTGAATCCGGCCTACGAGAACCTGAAAATTAGCTTAATTATGTTGCACCGATTTCTTGAGCGAGCGCGGCGTATCGCAATACTTAACGCTCGTTGACACAAATCACCATTTTTTTATTGCAACCTTTCAATCCTGCTAAAACAATCCGTGTCGTTAACCCGATTTGCGTGCACAACTGTGATAACTTGTTTGACCCTGGAAAGCAACTTTTCTTACGGCTTACTTGTGCTCGCGCTAGAATGTCGTCTATAATCATCTTGTTAATAAGCTTTTACATAAGCTATATAAGTGCAGTTGCTAGTTTGCGACTGCAAACGAGAAAAAAAAAATGCTGAACGTAACCCTGACTCGAATCCTTTCGCTCACGTCGGAGTGATTGTTCTTAGACAGCATTAAGTTGAACAGGCCCTAAACTTGCACTCTTCCCATGTGATGTGACCCAATAACATTGCCATATGTATAAAATACGCACAGACACGCAAAAAATCTCCTCGCAATCTTACGTAACCTCATTAAAATGCTACAGACAACTTGATGTGAATTTCTATAAGCGTAAATGCACCGCTGCTGTATAATGAAGTCGTTGTATAATGAAGTCGTCGATATTTCGAGACAATCCCATGGTCCAGGATGTCGTATCGATGTTTTATTTTTAAAACGATGTGGGCCGCCATTTTTTTTCGTCAGGAGGATATGCAACGTTGAGCAATCGTGTTTAATGCGTGTCCATGCGTGTCTGATTACCAAGCACTGGTGCACGTATATATCCCCCCCCCCGCTCATTACATTCCTGGATAACTAGCCGTAGCGGCAACAGGCAAGTTCACTGCATCTGACTTTTACCGGTCTCCCGCGAGCGTGTATCCGACGTCAAGGCTAACGCCGGAGGAAATCACAAATTCGCAGGAAAAAAAAAATAGAAAAACGAGCGCGGGCAACCAGCGTGAAACGTTCCGCACCAGCCTACAACTTAGCCTAATGCCCATTATTATTAACGGTCCATTTGGCGCATTTTCCATTTGCGCAGTTACGCCGATAATAATCGCTGCCGAATAACAAGCGCGACGTTTTATCGCGAAAACAATGCTCGAAGCAAACAGTGGTCATTCGTACGACATAAAATTTTCGACGTATATTTTCGGAATGTAACTTTCACGCGCGCGAACACGGCCGAACAAACGCTGGGCAACGGGAGCCGGGGAAATTGGGGTAACGGCATGAAGATGCTGGATGTGAAAGCGGTCCATTGTCTCCGTAGGCGTCGCCGCGTGCGTCGGTCCGCGATGTCGTCATCAATGGGCGAGGATTTTTCATTCATGAACGCGTGATTCGCAAAAGAGCGTCTCAATTATCGCGCGACCGATAATATGCCTTCCGCACACGTTTGATTCGCCATGCACGTAGAATGCGCGTCGACTTTGTTTAACATGCGTGATGAAGATGCATGCCCGGGCCTGCCGATGGGCTGGATCGCTATCGAACGATTATGAAAGCTGTCTGTCACGTGATATCACGTAACAGTTAGCATAACTCCAAAGTGAAGAACCACACTAGGCCGTAATCGGCATACCGGGACTTTTCTTAAATCCTGATGCTGGTGTGCTTTCTCCGGTAAATCACAAGTGTGAACGAAGACCTGTCTGCGTCCATCATTAGCGGCCCATAAAGAAATGTCGGATTCGGAAATGTCGAATGTCTTCTTTTACATATTCTTTCATCATCAGACTTATTGTTAGACTCAGACTTATTAAGTGACTCTTGTTTCAAATTAAATAAAAGTGTCAAAAGGTTCATAATTTCCGTATAATTAACAAAAAAGCTTTTAACACGTTACAGAATAACAATTAAATAACTATTAAATTTGAAAAAAATCAGCGACTATCTGATATCCTTTAAAGTCAATTTTAAGCGGATTTTAATAGAATCTTAAAAGACATAGCTTAACTGCAAAAATATATATAGATCTAAAAATTGTGAAAAAAAGCGCGATGTATAATTCCTTCAATATCTTCGCTTAAAAAGAATCATTTGCTGATAATCAGAAATATTTTTATCATATCTGTTCAATTGGGATGTCATATCGGTATCCCATGCACAAGTAGCGTCTGCGTAATTAATTCATAAATAATTCAAGAGATGAAGACATTTTGTTGCGGTTACCGAGATGTAGGAGAAGATACCCTCACGCGTTACATCGATGATCTAAAGAAGTAAGAAATCGATATTGCGAAATCGCGTGCCTCCTTCGAGCAGTTCGAGCGTGCCTCTGTCGCAACGCGCCGAGTCGCACCTACGATTAACGGCTGAAAGGAGCTAACTTGGGTATAATGAAGAAAAAGGTAACGTCAAATGGCAGATCACTTGCGGGAGGTCGCTATCGACGTGCGTCTTCCTATTACGGCTGTATTCCGATTTCGTTTGGACACTCGATTCGTTGCCCGAACAAGCGACAGTATAGGCGATAAGATAGGCGATGTAAGTATAGAAACGCGAAGGGTGAATCATCGCGTTCGTCAAACGCGATCTCTCGCCGGCGCGGCGCGGCGAGTGATGGCCCGGTGGAATTCCCGGATCGAGAATTGGGTGGAGCTCGATGAATCGTCTATAAATCGAATAGTTCGGGTTCGGCATTTCTGTAAGAGGAGAAAGCGCGATTACATGATTGAACGCTGCCCGTACACTTGCCGCGAGGTGGACTGTGGCAATGCGACGTTAAGTATAAACTTGGCCGGGAATCCATCAGCATGGAGGGAGAGAAACTGTCGCGACGGCCTTCGACCCCTCTCGAAGCCTACGATATATATGTAGGCGCGACGTAAACGAGCGTATGATGAACCGTTGCACAAAGAATCGTAATTGAAAAGGCCGCCAGTTGCTCGACGAAACAAAAGTGCTGGTAATAATCCCTCGCAAGTAGGAAGAATACTTTTTCAGAGATTACGAAGTGGAAAGAGCGAGGGGGAGAAGGAAATGAGGAAAGATCATTTGAGAGCAACAAAGATAAGATATAAGTACACTTGTTGTGCCCCGTGGCCTTGGTTGTCGGAAATTCAACATTAAGAGGAAGAGAGATTAGTATTTTCTCAGATATACTCGTGACGCACATTTCGTGCTAACTGTGATGATTTACATCTCATTTCGTAAAAGATATGAAACGGAATACTTTCATTTCAAAATAAAGATAATGAAATCTCTTCGACGTGTTCGAAAATTCCAAATATTATTTCGCAAGAAAACTTTCTAAGAGCATTGTAATTAGTAATTATCTTCTAATTAAGTCTTAATTTCTCAATCTTAAGTCACGTAATTTTTTGTGTAATTATTTGAGATTTCTTTAACCAGTTCACTGGTAATGACTCATATATGAGCACTGCATTGCCATGAATAGCTTTGCTAATTTTCAACGGATTTGCATTAAACTTGATATTTTTGGGTCGACCACAAATACGAAATTATTCGCTCTCATCAGTTTTGGTACAAAACGTTGATTTCGGGTCCAGTTAACTGGTTAACTGATATTTCAGCGGTGTAAACACACGTAAAACGTATAATGCAAACCTGTGAATTTTATCACACACGTAAGTGTAATTTGTGCAACGTGAATATAACGAAGGCAAGAATGCGCAAGCACAGTGTATGTCTTACAATTAGATATACTCAAAATTGTTGGTTGGCTCGGTAGCATAGACCTTCTCTTCAAGAAAGAGAAAGAAGCGTCAAGAAATTGCTGCAATGTCAGTTGAAACTTTATAGCCGCAGTAATAGAAAACGCGGTTGAGAAGGTAAAAACGAGCGCAGAGATACTACGCAGTCGTTTCAGAATCGCAATCCGAGTTTTTATTGTGTAAAATAAAATGTTATCTTGCGTCGCGACTGAATAAGTTCGATCTTGTGAATAAAATTTACAATTAGAAAAAAAATACAATAATAACGTATCATTTCGGTTTTTATCAGGTCAAAATTGACAATCAGTAAAAGTAAAGCAGAATAGAAGTAAAATAGAAGAAGTCTAAGAGTTAGGGGCTGCGCACAATGAAAGGAATAAGGGGAACAATTCATTATTAATGTATGAAATTCATTAATATATGTAATTTATTAACACAGAATAGACGAACAGAGGAATAGCGCTAAGGAACAGTGATGAAATTTTATTTTATTTCTGTACGCCATATGCACAATGAATATGTTAATATTAAAGTGTTCCCTATTCTATGTTCCCTGTTCCCTATATTCCTTTCATTGTGCGCAGCCCCTTAATTTCCTGTTTATATAGTGCAGTAAATGAAAGATTTAATAAGAAATAATCTTATACGTTGACTTCTTTGTCCGTATACTGTGACACATTCTGTATCCACAGTAATCCTTCAGCAAGCCTAGAACGCGTCTATTATTTCCATCCATTTGTGGCAGCGAGTGTGCACCACAGGACGTGTGAGCATGCTGGACACGTTCTCGTCTCTCTCTCGTCTCTCTCTCTCTCTCTCGTCTCTCTCTCTCTCTCTCTCTCTCTCTCTTTCTCTCTCTCTCAAAAGTGCAAGGCCGGAGTTCAAGCTGCGTGACGACAAACTACCCGTGACATAAGAATTAACCGACGACACGAAATTTCAACCGGGAGCGAAGGACGCTTTCACCTTTTTTCACCTGTTCTTTATAATTGGAACATGATATTTTGCCCGTGCATCGATATTTGCATATGTTACTCGGACGGGAGCGGGTTATGCAATTAAAAGGACCGCACGTCAAGCTGAGCCGAGCCGAGCCGAGTCGATTGCAAAACGAAGCCATAATCATTAACGAAGCAATAATGACGAACGGTATGGAAACTGATGTATTGTTGCGATTCTTGATGTGCGTGACGCATTACGCGAAAGATTTGCTCGCCTCCAGAAACAACTGCTTGACACGCGAAGTGCATGTTGCCAAATCTTTGAAGTCTTTGAAATCTCCACAGCCGTACTTTATTTGCTCGTCAGGAAAATAGCTTTCACCTCACGATCGGCATCCAAGTCTTTTGCTACTTTCTTTGGAAAATCGTTTCGATAACGTTCGCAGCAATTAATTTGACATTTTGGAAAAACGTTTTGAAAATTCCAAACCTGTCCTATCTAATATATGACACAATCTCTAATAGGCGACCTAGCAATCAATAACACTTTGATAAATAAATGTGATTATCTGTTTTAGACAACTGTAAAATAAAATTTACAGGACATAAATATATATCATTGAATAATATCACAGGACATAATATATATATCATTGAATAAATATTAAATATACAGTTGTATATTTATATAATAATATAATTACAATATAATTTGAAAATATATAAACAAGGTGCTCATTGCTCGCATTATTATAGAAATATGTACTAATTCTTCTTTTTTAATAGTAAAAAAGGATTAGAAAATTAAATTAAAATAAAATCCATTTACGGTCCGAGCTTGGATCTTAGTAGCCTAATAATATTTCTGTGTATATTAAACATATTTTTTTACAATTTTAGTAAACTGTGCGCCGACTGAATTGTCAAACTTACTTTGATTGTATATCATAACAGTCTTATTTTCTCCTATTATTAAAAAATCAAACTCTACTGAACACGCGCTATTACAACTTATCTTCGAAATATCCGATAAGATAAAAATATATTATCTTCCCATTGGTTATCTATTAGTTTCAATAAACGAAGGCATTCTTTCTCAAAAGGAAAGGAATTTCCGGGCGGGACAGGTGAAGAATCAGCATGAATGAAATCGTTGCTCGCCCAGTGTACTTTCGGAAGGAAGAACGAGGAGGCTACGCCGTGGATACGCCGCGTTCTCGAAGAATGATATCGAATGTCAAGAGACGTAGAGTGGGAGAATACACTTTCTCCGTGAACGTTGGTCGACCCACATTCTGGATTCGCTCACCGTGTTCATCGATGCTGATGTCCGTTCGCCGATGAACGCGGCGACCGACGCCGACGGTGTGCTCTAACGCACGTATCCGATCGGAGGAATCAAGGTCACTCTCACGATTCTCCACGCTCTAGGACCAAAAGGATCCCTCAGAATCCCTTTGTGGTCCTAGAGCAGAAAATAACTAATCCCCTTCCCCCGCCCCCATATTCCTGTCGCATTTTCGCGTTAGGTGTTCTATGCACCGCGTATCGTATCGCGCAATCACGCGCGTAATTGCGCGACGTCAATTTAATTTAAACGAAAAATCCACAATTTATTTTTCCTCTATATCGCCTCGAAGAATGCCGTTGAAGCTTGAGGCAATTATTTCGGTGAAACTTTTCATGACTGAGAGAAGTCTTGATTTAATTATCCGCGGCGTTTTCTCGGTAACGCCTAAGCACGCGGCATGGCTAACCATAAACGGTTACGAACAACCAGAGGAGAAAGAGCGGACGCCAAATGCACCATACATGGGCGCATGGTAAAAGTTGCTGGCACGCAATTGGTGCGCACAATATTCCCGTACGTTTTCGCTAATGTATATCGGAGTTTCTATTTGTTCTGAGATGCGTCATTACGTCGATCGAGGAATGTTAGCGTCGATACGTACATCGGTCTCCGAAATACCAGGAAACCAACACACAAAACACCGTTTGCTCGTGGCACACAGACTGTTTGGGAAATTTCATAGGTCAAAAAAAGGTTATCGCCTTGAAGGAGTTATGTACACTTCATCCGAATTGCGGTACTATTACGTCTACGAGGCTCTCGTGCGTGCCCCGAAACACGTTACGTCTATACGCATCAATTATGCAAATCGTCGGTATGCTATTGACCATTGATTGCGTGTTACGTTGATGATACTTCGGGAGCGTGAGCATATTTCAGCGCGGTATCCAACGACTTCTCACATGCCATCACAGGCATCGCATAACATAATGCCTGTCACACGCATTTATATAGTAGTCGCGTCGAAGATTCTCGTTATCCTCAATTCCTGAGTTTTACGTCTTCATCGTCGTGTTACAATTTTGAGAAAGAACATTAGATTAGATTTAGAAAGAAAAAAAGATCCCGTCGTGCCGAGATAAACTTTTTGCACTAAAAAATAGGTATGCTTTATAAACGATAAGTCTCGATTTATCTTCAGACATATCTTGTGTATTCAAGTGCATTCAAGAATAATTGCTACTTACATTTAAACGTTTATTGCGTCCGCGATATAACTGGAAATTCTCAACTTGGCAAGGATACATTTACATGGCCCTTTGCATGTTATATGTCGCAAGTACCAGATTACCTTGAAAATTTATATAATTAACCGAAACCAGAAACAATATGGGACCAACGACCATACGACGACGTCGTCCAAGCGGATGCTTTGAATAATCAAGGTCAGCACGCATTCCTCGAGAACTTTCCACGGACGTTTTGCCGTGGCGAACAATCGTCATCCACTTTTCCCTCTCGCAACAGGCTCGGCCGCCTAAGTCACGTAGCCGCCGAATGAATGGAACGGTACTAAAAGACGGAGGAGCGTATTGGACGCATTAGCGTATCAATTGCCGCGTATATTCTTCGTCAGAAAAGATTTGAAAACGGTAATCCCATCGTAAACGTTGTTATATTGTCCCAAGATTATTTGTTATTGCGAGACACTGCAGGTAATCGCCGCACGAGCGGATACCGAGATAAAAAAGCGTTTCGATTTTTATTGAATTTTCTGATGTACGTAACAGGCGAATTAAAGAAGAGATATTTATAGAATACTATTTTTATATATTTTAATAAGAAATTTTATCACATGCAAGACAAATAATTCCAAAACACTTGCACTTTCAAACTTTTCTCCAGAAAAATGTTCTTGCGTATGTATGTGTAATTTTATTTGATATTTTTATTTACGCGGTACATAAAAATGACAGGTAGTCGAGTTTGTAATGTAATTTATGGCATTCAATAAATTTAAACGGCGGCATCGATCGCTTCATCACTCTTGATGCCACGCGAACGTGTTTTCGATAATTGAATGTAGTCATTTTAGATTCATTAGCGTCAAAATTATGAGCGTTAAGAACGTCGCGTGTCTGGTACCGTAGCGTCTCGGGAAGAAATTTTAGCAATGTATATATGTATATCATTATACGCGGGACCTTTCTACGCGACTTCGCGTTGATTGGAGGAAAGGTCTACGATTATTGGCATAATTAAAGATCAGATTTACTGCACTATGATCGGGCTCGATATGAGAATGCATATGCCGGTGGGAAGTTACCAAACGGGTCCGAAGAAAGTTTCTTGTAGATCAAAGAGGGGAGTGAAATAAATGGCGAGCGTTTGAGAGGAATCCGATGAGAGTTTCGAGGAGGGTCTTTCTCCTCCTTGGTTCCTTCTCGTGTGAAATTAGCTACGCGTGGCTGAGAGATTTTATTAACATTTCTCTGCAGTATAATGTCCGAGTTCCTATCACTCCCGCGATCTCAAAGCGCTCGCACGAAGCGAAAGATTTCACTAATCTTCGTTAGAGATAGTCTCCTCTGTGCACCGCACTGTATCACTTTATATATATATTACTTGTTATTTGTAATACAAAGAATTATTAAAAATTATAACTTTATATACTTCTTATCCTTAGATTTTAGCACTGATATTAATATAGACAACGTGTGCATTGTACGACACAAGATGCAGCGTTATTTAATATATTTTACTGTTGCATAAGTGCACAATTATAATTTTGTTTGTTATTGTTATTAGCATTTTGCGTTAATATTATTAACGACAGTATTGTTAATATTTAATTTTTCTATAACATTTTATTTAATATTATTATTATTAAGGCACACAATAACATTCGTCAATTCATATATAGATTTTAATTGTCCAGTGTGTTATTTCTGTCTAAATTTTTAGAAAAATGAGTCATTTTTTAAAGATATGCATCTTAGTAAGCTGATTCAAGATTTTTCGCTATTTCTACGTCCGTGCTCGAAATAATAGCGCAATTTATGTTAAGATCGCAGATTGGTATCGCGCAACGGATTACGGGGTACTTTATGTAACCTTTAAAAGCAAAATCACATGTTTTGTGATCTGAATTATTTAACGCTACGCGTCTGCCCGTCATTACGAGGCCTAATTGAATTAGTTACCTTTCACTCGTTTGAACAGCTGTTCGCATTGCTAATTGCTCCGGATTATTAATTTAGGAAAGCGGCGATTTTGCAACAGCATGATTTAAGCAAAGCCACGAGAGTTATTTGTCATCAGAAAAACAGCTGTTCTACAAGAAACAGCTTCTGATATAAAAATAAGAATTATATAATGCGCAAAATTTACGAATCTTACACCTTAGGTATTACCAGATTTATAAATAGAAGGCCTGTTTGTTTTAGCTGAACTTCTTGCACGGTTCATCTTTCCTTTTTTTTCTTTTCATGTTGCAGAGAAAAGAAGAGAAGACGAACCGTGCAAGAAGTTCAGCTAAAACGAACGAAACCTTAGTCACTTAGCGGAAAAGCAACTTCACAGATATGATATCGGAGAGATAAATTTGTTTTCATGTAGTTTTCATAGCGCGCTGATTTTGTGATAAAAAAGGTAAGAGATATATATTATATGACGAAGCCGTTTAACTTCGACGAAAGACAGACATCTAACTGAAGTGACACTATCACCGAAAAAAAAAATAATGCCACCAGAATTCTAGTTATGCAACCCGAATTCCTATTAATTCAACCAGACCTATTAATTCAACCAGATTCTGATGGTAGATGCAACCAGTATTTTCTGGTGAAAAATGAATGAACCAGATTTTTTTTCAGTATAGAGATTATCGGACATTTCATTAGTATATATTGCAACTACATTTAACCGATTTTAATGAGTTGTCAGTTTTCGCCGATGCGTGAATACAAACAATAATTATGCCGTCTCGGCAGTACTTGACCGCGTCTCCGAGCCGTAATGGTCTCATTAATCTACGCTAATGAAGTCACAATTACGAAGTTACGAGTCCATTCCAAAGTGTTAATTACAAAAGTTGACAACTAATATTTTAAATGAAGCTAAAGGCACTACGTACACGATTGAATAGGAAAGTCGATTGGTATATAAACACTCCGGATAATCGGACAGTCACCCGCATTTCTAACGATAAATCATTTGTAATTGTCAGAGAAAGCTGTATATTCCTGTATCAAAGTTGAGAAGTGAATTATACTCGCGTTGAAAATGCGCTTTATCTTCAAGAAAAGACTGGGTTTTTCTCTCTCGCGCCGAGGCACTTCGGTTGCAATTCTACGTAAAACGGAGCTGCTTTTTTGAACTCGAATCGAGATCTGCAATGTGCAAGACAAATAAGGTATCCGACTGGTCGCCCGACAGTCCTGTATCGAAGTTGAGAAGTGAATTATACTCGCGTTAAAAACGCGGTTTATCTTCAAGAAGAGACTGGGTTTTTCTCTCTCGCGCCGAGGCACTTCGGTTGCAATTCCACGTAAAACGGAGCTGCTTTTTTGAACTCGAATCGAGATCTGCAATGTGCGAGACAAATAAGGTATCCGACTGGTCGCCCAACAGTCCTGTATCAAAGTTGAGAAGTGAATTATACTCGCGTTGCAAACGCGCTTTATTTTCAAGAAGAGACTGGGTTTTTCTCTCTCGCGCCGAGGCACTTCGGTTGCAATTCCACGTAAAACGGCGGTGCTTTTTTGAACTCGAATCGAGACCTGCAATGTGCGAGACAAATAAGGTATCCGACTGGTCGCCTAACAGTTAAAAAACAAGTACGTAGTACGTAATCGCTCAACTTTTACCGCGGCTCGCATTCGGATATCGAGGGCACCTGCGTGCCGTTCTTGTTACGGAGAAACTAACCGTTTCATCGCCGAAGGAAGGGTCGATATATATCGTTTATCTTGCGCACTCGTCACGTCCTCCGTGATCTTTATTAATTTCTGTGGCGCCGCAATTGCACTTTAGATCTCAAAAAGCGATTCGTGCGATACTAAATCTTTTATGAATTAATCTTTTATAGATTAATCTTCTATTATAGATTTACGATGTATACATTCTTTTAAAGTAATCTTTTTAAAAGAAAACAGCGATATTTGAAATGTGTTGGAAAGATGTGATCAAGGTGAAGAAGAAATGTTGACATTACAAGATATGTATAAAACAAAGCATTAAAAATATACATATATTTCAAAAAGTTTAAAAAATAGTTTAAAAAATATACATGTATATGTATATGTATTGAAGTATTTTGCAGGTTAAAAAATAAAATATAATGCATGCAATAAGTTTTTTTAGAAATACTAATGTCATCTACTTAATTATCATCAATTCATGAATTTTAAAAAAAAATATGTCGTCTGTCTAATAAAAAATTATCAATGACATTTCTAAAAAATGTGCATACATTATATTTAATCCTTATAAAACCTGCCAAATATTTTATTTAAAAGAATTTCTCTCAGAAATAATTTTGAATATATTTGAGAATTCCTTCAATCTTAATATTACACACTTTATTAAATAAAACGCTACAAATTATTAGAATCTCCGTCGCAGGTTCTTAACGAGAACGCTTCGCATCTTTGTTGAAATCAATAGTACGTAATAAACAAAAAAAAAGTACAGCGGAGTCGACGACCCGTCATGCTACTTTTCTCCTCAAGGATCTTTGTGGATACAACTTTGTGCGATGCCGCGAGCCTTGGAATCGCTGCACGATTCGACTGCAAAATGAGGCAGCGCCAATGATCGTTATGTGCGTTGCGATGCCTCTTTTAACGTCTTCGAGACAGTTTAGCAGGCGGCTTGCGCGACGTCCGTTTGCGATTTACATTTAAAAAAGAAAATGCGGAAACGCCACGTGGGAGTCAAGGGCAAGATGGACCGATTCCGGTTTCTTTTTTCTTTTTTTTTTCTTTCTAGCGGAGATACGCTTCCGCGGGTCTGTGATTTCGTCAACCTACTTTAAATTCTTGCCAGACAAATCCTAGGATAATTTTTTCGACGCTATCGGCGGATTTCGAATTTCGTTTTTAAGCCCGAAGTTACAAAAGTTATTTCCAAATCGTCTTCAGTCTATTATTTTAAAACATGTACTGTCGATTTCGATGTATCCATTAATACTCGAGGAAACGTAAATCCTGAAGGATATATTTGAATACAGCCTAAACACACACATATTATCCTGCGCTACAGCGGAGAAAGTTCTCTATACCTGTTGCGTGTATTTGGAGAGTATATATTTCTCCGTTTTCGGAAGACACAAGGTGATTGAACCACTTCCCGTTGTGAAATATGACGTTTTGACTTGTGTGTTTATTTGTACATGTTCAAACTTTTTTTTCTCTCGTAATAATGACAGTGAGAAAACGCGAGAATAATTGTTGTCTCACTTGTTGCCCAAATAATTCGAAGACCGTTAATAAATATCACATTGTAAATATATTTATCTCGAGAATTATCTCTAAAAATATCAGTTACAAGTACATTGCAACATTTTTAAGAAGATTAAAAGTTATAAAAAGATAATTTCTATTGTTCTATCATAATTACCTTTATTTTTGCCGTATGAGAATATTCGTAAATTTGATTTTGCAATAGCTGCCTATTTTTGTAGACAAATAGGTATGCGACGATCATCATTTGACATATGGTAATATGCGAGAAATTTAGCGAGAAAGCGGATATTGCCAGTATGAAAGTAAACTATAGATAAACTATAGATCCGGAACTAGCAGGTTAAATTACTATCTCTGGCGAGGTACACTTCTTCGTAAAGGTTAAAGATTATTTCTCCCGAAGTGGAATTACACTGTTGAGGAACGTTATAGAGTCAATAATTATAAGCGTTGGTTAAACATAGCAATGTCAATTTTAAAAAATTTCTACTTATTTTCGCCTAAAATTTTCCTTTTGTATTCTTCGTTGGCGAGATAAATTTACGATAGGAGAGAAAAAAATATTTGTTACTATGTTAAAACAACTGGAAATATTAATAACGGTTACCAGAAATTGTTTCCTTTATCGAATGTACATAATATTGTTTAATTATCGAACATTGTATTATTTATATGTAATTTCTTAAGATTTTCTTATACACAACGTGCTCGTTTATACATTTCCAACGTATTGTGCAATATTAGGGATTCTCTGCATAATAATGTTAAAAATTCTTTTCATTTATGCTAAGGAGCCTTCATAAAATGATTTCATCATCGTCATCAGTCATCATTATATATATATCTTATCATGCAATCTAAGCAATTTAAATGCTGGTCTTATCCCTATAGCTTTGCAATTTACGTCGATAGCTACGTGCCGTATCGCGCCTTCAGTGTTCATCATGCATGAGACGCATCATCTGACGCACTTCAGGGCACACATGAATCAGACGTGTACTCGCGTCAATTTTACGCCTTCACGTCTGAAGTCAAGCATTTCTGGGTCGAGTGCATCATACATATCCAGACATTCGGTCGTTACGACTGCTAATTGAAAAATGCAGAACTTTTTTCTTTTTCATTAATATATATCTTTTTATATTTATTAACTTAACATTAACCTGTTATTTATAAATTGTTATTTATTTCTTATTGTCTTTTAACTTTAAACTTTATTGTCGTTTAACCTCATACATACATATATGTATATGAAATATTTACAGTAATTGTCAAAGTTTTGAAGACTTGATTAGAACCCATTCATTTTCTACATTTCACCGAAATATCGAGACATCCGATCGCCATTAAGATATTGATTACACTAAGTATACTCTTCGCATGGCCATCACATAGACCTTTCTTTGGACATAGTTTAGATGTCTTTTTGTTGCTCATTTTAGATACCATGGATAGTTAAATAAAAATTTGCTAAATACATCATTATTATCGTTATTGGATAGATTAAAGATTCATATATGCGATTGTGCAATTTACCGTATTCGGACATTCGCGTCGCGTTACTCTAACTTCTTTTATTCGTCAATTTATCTGCAATAAGTATAGTTAGTCTGTCCTTGAAACATAATTGCATTCGGATCTTCCTTCTGTAATATCTCAAAATCGTCCTCAAAGCTCAGAGTTAGCATAATAATATACCACAAGCAATTATACGCGTTCTTGAAGCGACGACATCCTTTCTCTCACCTCTTCGCGCGATAACATCTAGTTATTAACTCTACATTGTTTTCCAAGGATACACGATTCAATTGCAGAGTGACTGTAGCCACGTAAACTTCCTTTGTACAATAATGAATTCTTATTTGTGCTTTTATTAATGCACCCCCGCCACTTGTTTCTAATTTAGTATAATTTTGCTAATATTAAAAATATTATATGAATATCATATGTTAGATATTAAACATTTCTAGTCAAGTAATTGGCTAACAATTGCAGTTAATTATGCTGCACAAAAGTGATATTGTGTCTTTATTAACTTTTGCATGTGTTTTCATATAGCGATAATACTTCAAGTTTTGCGTATTTTCATAAAATTATATTTGAAAAAGCGTGACTGACAAATCGGAACAAATGCGATTGTCCTGCGATATAAAAAATTATTTTAATAATTTGTCCTAGAGGATAATTAAAATCGAGAGATTTTAACATAAAAATATGGAGATTATAGAGTAATTTTTAATAAAAGCAACGCGATTATAATGCTGGGTCTTTGCGATATGTGCGCATACAGATCAGTTTATTTGTAACTTTAACTTTTCGTGTAGTGTTGATTTTTATTGTTCTATTGATTATGTCTTATAGCTTGTTTTATGCACTACCAAACAAAGAAGTATTATATTAATATTATTCACGTTTATTAATTTCATTGAATTCAACGTTAATTTATTGCTTTACCAATATGAGTCGAAATATCCACAAAAATAAGTTGAAAAATCAGAGAATTAATATCTTATTTTTGCTTGAACATTGTATCATTGGATTTCCTATCAAAATATAACGAATTACAATTGCGAGTAATTATAGATTTTATAATAGTTTCTTCAGGAATTTCAAGTCATTTTGAATTGCTTTATATAACAACTTTTTCTTCTCTCGAATAAAAATTAATGGCCGGTATTCATAGTCCGTTTTTATTTCAAAACCGTTTTAAGTACAAAATATGATTGTAATGACGGCTGCTAATATTATAAAAAAATCAATCGAGAAAGAGACGTGATAAAAAAAGTAATAAAAGAAGTAGTAATAAAATTCGACTAAGTAAAAAACAGAAGTAATAAAATTCAAATCGACTTTGCAAACTCTTTGTTAACAGTTGACCTTTAACGCACCATGTTTTATTCTAAATATCTGTGAATCATAATTTGCAAATGAAAAAACTGAGACAAAATTTTAATGTCTTAATTAAGATAAACATCTTTTATGACCGCATTAGATAATTTCACTATATAAGAAGGCGAATTACGACGTAATTAATTTCGACTTAACTTTCGCATTTTTTTTTACTAAGTACTTCTCATCGGTGGCAGCTAAAATAGTTTTGTGCCATCGGATGGGACTTATCCTCTAAAACTCACTTTTATAAAGATTAATTATTCAAGCACAGGTTCTTCAAAAATAAAGTGCGTTACAAATGCACGACCTAAGCACTTCCGTTATTCGGTCCTGGTATAAAGTGCACGTATGTATCTGCAGTATCTGCATACCTGCACGTGCAGGAATCCATGAATATGTTGACAATACAATTATTCTTGTTAACCGAACGAATTACTGCGAACGAATTAGCCTGTAACGAATTAGCATAGAAAAACCGTGCCTCTTCTTACAGAATGTCGAATGGGCAATTTGGTAAAATCGCTCGGGGAGATTATCGATCGCAAAACTTTGTCCTGAAATAATTATCGCGAATCACCATGCTCTGTAATAATGCACCGACAATGCAACCTGCTTATTTACAAGCAGGTTGCATTGTTATGCGTTATTAGAGCATCACTTAGTCTCAATTTCCCGGTCTTCTCCTCCGTAAACATTTCATAAGAGATCTCTATAATTACAACGTCTTTCAAAGCTGTTGATACAAGCTGTTGAGCATTTAAATTTTCTAAACCAGCCGATATTCTCCATGATAATGCTCGTGACATTTAGCCTTTATTTGCCCAAAGGTTGCTCATTCACATTAATTCTGATGCGTGTAAAGTATAAGTATACCTATCAGCATTCTACATGTGTGAATGCAAGCTGCTGCGTCTTAAAAACATCACGCAGCACCATTGCATATTTATCGCACAGTCCAAGAAAGATTTTTGGCGTACAAACGCCAAAACCGATTACGCGCACGAAATGTATAATTTTTTCCTGCAATTGTATATACGAGATATACCGGCCATTCTATTTCTGTCTCCGGCACTTGCGATTCAAGTCCGAAATTTATTTTAGTCTTAGTGCTTAATATCGCAGTTGATACTGTGAATACAAAGAGTCCCTTAATCGTACAATGAGCCATATTGTATTGTAAATCTCAAGTACAAAAAACAAGAAATAAAATGTCATATAAACGTAGACTTCTAGATATCAATCCACACAATAAACAAGGACAAGACAAAGATAAAATAAATGAAGCTAATCGTTAATTCTTTGTTCATCTAATTATTTAAAAAATAAGAATAAAGTTTAAAATGAAAAAATATATAACACGTATGGATTACCTAGGCGTTATTTACCGTTGTGTAACAAATCGAGAAAACGATTTTCCAAATATCTGAAAATATGAACGGAAGCACCTTGATACTTGAAATTTGACGCACTTTGTTCATAAATAGAACAAACGGATTAAATTAAATTTCATGTACATGTGAATCAGCAAGTTGATGCTTATCGTAGAACCGTGAACGTAAAATTGCGTGTTTCGCAAGGGAAAACGAGCGCAGTTACTGCATTTTTTTTCTTATAGGAAGGACGTATTAAATTATTCTCTGGTGTTGCTGGTGCAGCAGAGTATCAAAGTTCTCAAGATACGATCCGATATCGTGATCTTAAATATCTCTTCTGATTTACTTCCTGCACCTTTCGCCTCTACGTATACCACGGTTAAGTGCGACTGAACGTAATATAGAAAAACCAATCAGCCTATATATCGCCAGCGCTATTCAATACCATTTACGGATCAACCGGTTCAAGTTTAAGCAACAGCAATTTGAATAACGACGCGGTAATAAATCGACCTACTTGTAAGAATGCATTAGCTGCGGTAAAATTACGTAATACGAACTTCAAAGGTACAGAACTTGCTTAGTCGATGCAAAGCGAGATTAATGTATTCATTTGTCTTTGCTTGACTTTATGTTAGCAGAGATTGCGTAAATAAAATATTACAACGTTAATTTGCTTGTAGACAAAGTGAACAGAAAAACGCTTACAATTCTGAAACTACTATACTTTAGCGTTACATAAATTTTCAAAATAATTTACTTAAAATAGTCTAATTATCTTCATCTTCTCTAGCAGTACAATTACATTTACGGATGGATATAACAGATATGTATTTTTGGGTTGATACAAAATACAGAAGAAATATATTGAGTGAGAGAGAGAGAGAGAGAGAGAGAGAAAGAAAGGTGCTGTAATCAGGAAAATTATGAGACAATCAATGAAAATATATCAAATATAAAATACTACAAACAATCGCAAATTTCTTACGCGACTGAATGGCAAGTAACTCTAATGGCTGAGCCATTATTTCTATATATATGTATATATGTATATATGAGAAAACATATGTATAATACAATATATCTCATTTCATAACAAAATATTGTTAAATATGAAGAAATTAGTTTAACAAGAAAGAAAGATAAATCAGAGAGAAATGGAGCGCGCTCGCTTATCAAATGCATCCTCAAAGGCGCGTATATATATGCATGAGGTTTCGATTTCTGCGGATTTTCACTCTCGATCGGAAAGTGTCGCTACCACAAGAGGAGTAAAAGTCACGGGGACCCCGCTGTAAAAACAGGTGTGGAGGCGCATACTATAGCTGGTCAAGCCGAGAAAGTCAAGAGCGCGAATGCGCCGCGCCGTGCCGGTGTGCTCCAAGAGGTATCTCTCGCGCAGCCTGTTAGCCTACTTACGCGCGCATTAGTGCGGCTCGAAAATTCGTGACGCGACCGGTCTCGCCGTGTTCGTCGCGATTCAATAATATTGACCGTCGTCGTACACCCCGATAGATCCCCCCCGCGTAAAAAAGGAGCACGACGAGACGTGTCCGTGTTACCTCTCGGCCGCCAGTCGGTTGCACTTGCAGCGACTCCGGTTTACCTAAGTCTTGCATAATGCGATCAGCCGCCCCCGGATCCGGATCGACGACGACAGCTCCGCCGGGATTTGCGAGCGATCATCGACGGCGAAATTTCGAAGCCCCGATTCCTCCGCTGCGCTTTCGATCCGAGAAAGTCGCGATTTCGCACGTACGCCACGGCTCGAAAATCGCAACTGTGATTTCTCGAGAATACACCGAAGCGATTGGCAACTGACGAACTGATTAACGGCAGGTTTTCTTACTTAGTTTAAGGGCTCGTCAGTTTTGCATCCCACATATGGGATATACCGCCTGTAGAAATGTAGCGAGAGAGTCGAAGATATTTGACGTGTAAATTAAATTTCGATATAGCCAGAATCGACAAGATTTTAAATAAGCAATAAATTAAAATAACGCAAAAACAAAATTTATTTGCAGATTCTAAAAAATATAAATATGACTAATAATGTTAGACTCGATTATTCTTTAAAATGAACCAGTTTAAGATTAATATTTATATCACTTTATAATATCTTGAAGTTTAGTATTCATTATTTCTCAACATTTCTTTTAAGCAAATAAATTTCTTTGTTACGTTATTTTAATTGATTGTTTATTTAAAATCTTGTCGATTCTGACTACATCGAAATTTAATTTACATGTCAAATATCTTCAACTGTCAAATAAATTTCGTTATTCTAATTTATTGCTCATTTAAAATCTTGTCGATTCTGATTGCATTAAATTAAATTTACATTTTACTTTAGAATTAAATTATTCTTTAGAATAATCGAGTATAACATTATTACTCACTCTAAATCGTTACTTTTCGAAAATTACATTTTATTTCTACGTTAAAGCAAAGTCTATGTAAAATCAATTAAAGAACCGAATTTTTTCTTATTTATTTGCCGCATTGAAATTAGCAAAGAGGAAATCTTCATCAACTTAAAAATTCATAGTTCAATATTGATCTGTAAAAATTTCGTTTGCAAATCGTTCTATGTGTGTGCAATAGGAATTAAGTTTTCCAAAAGAATTACGTTTATCTTTTATTTTACCAAATCTGGAATCGTTAATTTGCACACGTACAAAATACCTAAAATCTCTCGTAGAATTCATTCATTTCTCTATTAATTTAAAGCCGATTTCTTAAAGCATATATACACAGGCATAATAATGAGAAGGATAATAAAAAAGACTTGTGTAAACTCTTCCGGTTTACAGAAGAGAATCCAAGGAAGAGTTGAAAGCTTCCGCCTTTAAAAATGTCTTCGACGAAGGACGTCGAAATAAAAGGGGATACCCTCACATCGACGGCAGCCGCGGTATGTATTTGCTTTATTAATTTCTAGGACGTGTTTCTATCTGTATTTTTCAAATATTTCTAGTCGCGTTCTTTTTTGGTTCTTTTATTAGTTGCTTTTCATTTACGTCAAAACTCAGATAATTCTCACTTGTGATGCCATTCTGTCTTTATTATTCATTAATTCCCGAAAAGGATAGAACGACGTCACAAGTGAGAATTATCTGAGTTTTGATGTAAACAGAAAGCACCTATTATCTTTCTCGATTTCTCATAAATTTGAGATTTAAATGAATTTGACTAACATTAATAACTTATCACTAAATTAATGAGGTGTTTGATTGATTAGATATTAAATAAATATTAAATATATATTAAATTAATGTTAAAATAATATATACGAAATAGAGAGATATCATTAAATTAATAAGATTTATGGTTAAATAAACCATTATTTAACCAGAAATCTTATCGAATCTCCCACATTAGTTATACGCCTATTCGTGTCATAAAATTATTTTCAAAGTCATAATTTCTTATTGTTAGGGTAAGAACAACTTCAACCGTGAAATTTATAAAATTTGTCCTTTTTAGCGGGACGACTCCCTTTCTCTCACACATCTTTTTTTTTCTCCAAGGTCCCGATTATATGCCCGTCTCATTTCACGTGCAGAAAGTGCGACGCGGTGCAGCCACGAAGTACAAACCTGCAGATCGTCTGAAACTGGGCTCTAGCGCGTTCGAATTCTAACGCGCGCATGCGCACGGCCGACGCGTGCGACGCGCCTCGCTTTCCTGGTCAACGCAGCCTCTAAAAGCGCGCGGGAATGGGACCGTCGTGTCCGTCTTTCGTCTAAGATTCTCGATCTTTCGCGGAAACGTTGCGAAAAAAACGCGCGCCAATTGTCGCGGTCGTGCGAGCGCCTCGTTCCGACCTCGACTCCGAGCGCGTTCGCCGAAAAATCGTCGCTCGTTTGACACCACGGCACGTCGCGTGTCGCTAGCAGACGATCCATACGGCGTCTGCTGGGACCAGCTGACAGCCGTACGGCCGGAGCAGAAGCGTGCCGCGCTCTAAAATTCTAAAATATCCCCGAATTGTCGCGCGTGGACTTTACGCGCGAGCGATCGACACGATCCGCGACGCTTCGAACTTGCAAGCTTCACCTCGCGACATCCTCCCCTCGCGAAGATACGGGGAACCAGGTGTCCGTCGGTAGCTAGCACCTGACCCACATGTTATGTAATTTTTTCACCGCGACGACTTCTCACGGAGCGATCGTTTGAACGCGCCTGTCGAACTCGAGTCAAGCACCCCCGAAAAATCTCGAAACGGCTCGTCCGACTTGGCTGTCTCGATCAGCTGTCGGGCTCGAGTCATGTAGGCGGCGGCGGTCAGTCGATCAGGCGTCAACGCCGCGCCGGACGTAGGTTAGGTCGGCGGCGAGACGGTCGGCGGGAGAAGCGCGAAAATCGCGGAAACATGAATGGGACAGCGCGTTTTCTCGGGCGCGTCGTCGCCGACGGATCGCCGGGCGTCGGGACGGCGGGGCCGCGGGGACGCGAAGTTCGTCGCCTCCCCGGGCGATAACGTACCTGCTGGCAGGGCTGGAGGAGCGCGCCGCCCGTGGCCCGGGTGGTCGCCGGCCGCGATTTCACACATGCCGTGGTCGAAACTCTCCTCCGTAACTGGGCGAAATGTCCGTACTGGCACAGTCTCTCGACACGAGCACAAAGCCTACTCGATCCTATACATGCCATCGCGCGGACTATAGTGAGGGGACTCACCACTGCTCGAGTGGCCCGTACCTCTCGCGCGATTCTATCCACTCGATCCCACCAGGCAGCTACACTTCGAAAAAACACACCTCTCCCCCAACGAACGACGGCACGCGTCTCGCGTCTCTCCGTAGTACTCCCCACAGTCCACCACAGTCCCCACGACACGAACGAGAGCGAGAACGGCTCCGTCGTTTTAGATGAGTCTCTCTTGTGCCTACCAAGCCGCATGCGCGCGCGGAAACGTCTTCCAATGACATTTGTCGTAGCTGCGCGCTTCGAAAACTTTCTACATTTGAAATGAAATAGATATACTGTCACCGATGGCGATACTAAAAAATATAAAGACCGGTAGTGTTAAATTTACGTAACTGTTGAAATTTAGCCGGCCAGCTTGTATAATATTAATTTTTACGACTTATTGTTACCCTCATATTATTATAATTATTATAACAATATGTATGTGCACCTGTAATTCGATAGTATTCGATTTTTATTTGAAACTTTCATTAGGCCTGTTCGTTTTAGCTGTACTTCTTGCACAGTTCATCTTTTGTTCTTTTTCTTTTCATGTTGAAGAGAAAAAGAGAAAAGATGAACTGTGCGAGAAGTTTAGCTAAAACGAACAGGCCTATTTGTTACTATAATTAGATAATAATAAATCGTGGATTTACTTAATATATACAATACTGTAATTTTGAACCACGTATTCAGATATTTTAGATATCGACGGTCGAGAGATTTATTATGATAGTCGGTAATGTCGACAGTCTTCTATTATCCTCAGGACTCCATAGAGAATCACGAAAATTTACCCGGGGTCGGTAGTGTCTCGCCTCGCCGATGCATAGATGCAGTAGCAGGTAGCAGGTGGCAAGATGAATAGGTTAAGTTTGGCTCTTCAAAAATTTGAACAGGCGATTCAAACGATCTTTGGTCGCGGTTTTCCTCCAGGTAATTGAAAACCAACACGCATACACGTATTTCCAACTGAATTTTAAAAGTTAATGCGAATAATCCAAGTGATTACTTATATCTTTTTACGTTCCCTAACCTCAATTGAAGGAGCTGTAGAATAATCAGTTTCGTGCGCAGATAAATAAAAAGATATTAGTAATGTTAGTTTAAGGGCAAACTTCGTCAACACATTTATTGAAATCTAAAGAAGGATCTTTTAAACTTTCCGTGGTAGGACAACTATGTGCGGTCGACTGCAACGGTTTCCCGAACAAATCGAAATCGACGAGTCTCGGTGGTCATTCTCTAAAGGAAATTTTCGAGAATGGCATTTTATGGGCAGTTCCAAAACATCGACGTAGTTTGGAAGCGAGACTTAAGAGGAGATTCGGAGTAATGAAATATATGTGGAAGCCACCTATTATGAGAACCAATATATTAACGTGTACGAATTGTGGTCATCATTACGAAGCCAACCGTTTATGCGGTAAGTTTCATCAGTATAAGATAATTGTAGATTTAAAAAAACATAAGAAGCAGTTTAGATTTATATTCTTGAATAATAAAAATGAATAAAAGAAACTTACAATGGTTTACCTATATCTATTTATCATGCAGGACATTGTTACGAAAAAGTAAAGCTCGAGACTAAAGAAATGCAAGACGCCATTCAGAAAGCGTTGGGTCTAAGGCCGGTAGAACAGAATGTAATTGTATTGTACGACGGAGAAAAGGAATCTAAAACGGATGACTTTTGGAAGGTATTCAAAATATACGCTTTGTCGATATACAGATCAATTTTGTTTACATAAATACAGATCTAATCTATCTTCAATTCCAGAACCAAAGAGTAGTTGAGTTGCCAAAGAAAAGGCCTTCGTGGTTTCATCAAAACTTACTGGAGCCAACAACGCAGGAGCCATCAGATAAAAAAGACGTTAAACCTACTCATCTTGCTTAAAGTGCACTTGAAATCAGGTTTTAATTTTTCGTAGCCAAAAGCCGGAATATATTAGTCCAAAGGATATTCGAAATAATCGAAATTAAAAAGTACTAGAATGTTTTATTACATAAATATATTTATAACTAAGGTCCTTTATGCGACAAAAAATATTTCAACTACTTTTCGTGCTTTCGTTTGTTGATATAAAAATAAAATCTTTTGTAATAGACAGTATTGTCTCGTCTATAATTTATATCGGGTGTATTTTATCTATTTCAATATTCTATATTCCCAATCACCACGAATTTTCTTGGAATCCGAAGAAAATTTCACGTCTAACGGCTTATCACTGATTTTTTTATCACGAAATCAATGTACAAGCTCGAAATCCTCTGTAGAGTTTGACACCTCCTTGGTAAAATGATTTAAGACATGTTCGTGGAACTCCGCAAACGGTATGGATTTTCCGTAAACAGTTCCGCACAATGGGCACGTATTGATATCGGCGTCCATATTATCATTTAGGTTGGAGCATTTTTCCATGGAAATACTAGGATTCATGAGACTAGTCTGAGTAGCTCCGTGTTCTTTGAAACTGTCGTCGGAATCAAATTGCGTGCCCGTTTGACACATCTTTTTATTCGCGTTCTTTCGACAATTATTACATATTACTCCTGAAAATATATATGTTTCAAAATTGACAAATTTCTAGAGAACTTTCTCCATATTGCGACCAATGCCAGAAAGATGGTCCGATTATATTTACACTTGATTGAGAGACTTACCTTTTCTCATTTTTTTAAGATTCTGCAGGGCTCTTTTTAACCTAGTTTGCTGTCCAAGTAAGGTATCCTTAGTTTGGGACAACCGAATTTCATGCTGCTTTAGTTGCTCCAGCGAATCTGTGTCAGAATCTTCTGGATATGTGAAACCAACATTTTGTAAATTTAATTCGGAACGATTGTGCAACTCCACCATCTGCGTAAAACAACGGATATTGAGTTAAGAGGCGATAAATCGTTACGATATTTTTGCTTCCTTACCTCTGCGCATTGCTGTTCGAGATCAGACTTCTCTAACATAATACTATTTATTAATCGAAGAGATATTTCTTCCAAGCTTTGTTCTCTTTCACCTGCAACGAAAATTAGTTAATAATTGACAAGAAGCGTTGTTAAGGTATCAAGTTGATACCAACCGTCCGTAGCTAGTAAGTACGTCTTGTTAGCGCTCTGTTTATCTAGATCAGACACATCGCGAAAGTTGTACGAAATAATTTCAGATGGCTGTGTGGTGGGATGCTGCTTAAGCGTGTCCGAAATTTTTGTTAATTGACTACCTAAAGATTTATTAGTTTTCGTCAGTCTCGTTAATCTGTTCCATAACTGACGATTTTCCGCGGCCACCATGAAAACGTGATGCGACAGCTGAGACTTTTGTTTTGTGAGTTCCTCTACCTTTTCCTGCAACCCAAAAACATATTTACTCGTACCGTTAAATGCATGCAAAATACCATAGACCGCAAATGATCAGAAATATGTGTTTCTTATTCCTTGATTTTTATATATCTTATTTTATTTCACATTACTGAAAGAAGTATGTACACAAAACTCGTACGTACTTGTCCTTAAAACAATATTAATGTTTCTAATGTTTACAATTCTACTGTATCATTCTCAATCGTGCGGCTAAACTGGGCTAAACGGACGGAAGAAACAAACAAATCTTGTGGCAAGTTGGTTGAATAAGAAAAGGCTACTTTCAGACTTTTAAATTCTCAAGAATTACCGATGTCTCTTAACAATCCGCATTGTGCCTTAAGTATTGTAACAGGTTTAGGAAGATGAGGTCTCTTCAGTCTACTTGTTATATCTAATTCGACTTGACGAACCTGCAGGGTTTGCAGCGCAGACCTGTCGCTCTTATCAACCTTGACAATAGCCGTGGACATGTCCCTGCCGCATTCGAGCCTGAGGCACACGTTCTCCTCCTCCACCACCGCCAGTCGCGTCTGCAACTGCTGGCAACGTTCTTTCATGGTCTTGAAGGCGACCAGCAGCGCGCAGTACGACCCGGAGGTATCGTTCTCCGCGTTCTCGGCGTCGTTCATCGTGCGACTCGTCGTTAGAAATTAGAAATTGACAAGCGCGGGTTCTTCACGCTCTACGACCGCGTCTCGCGACTCTGCGAACTTTCTCGGGTGAGCTTCCTGTTCCTGTCGCCCGTCCTGCCGAGGATGCGTTTGTGGGGGTGGGGGGGTGTAAGGTTAGGTCTAACCTCTTTACATTTTGCCCGCGCGGCTACAGGTACAAACACTCCGGACTCCGGATACGTTCGCACGGACCTAGCTCTCAGCCACTCTCAGCCTCCCTCAGCGAAAAGCAGCACGTGCTCTCGGTGTCATTCCGCGCTAACATTTGCAGGAGCCGTTGTGTCGCAGCGGAGTGAACGCGACATCAGTGATTCCCCATTTTCCGTTTTATGCTCCAGCAATGCCCAGAATTGCCAGTTTTCCCGAAGGAAAGAGGAGGGGACCGTCACTAGCTTCAGTCCATACGTATTAAGTTCGCGTATAACCCCAGAAATCTCTAGAGACAATTTCAAAAAGTGGCTTGATTCTGTAGGAACTGATTACGCAAACGTTAGTTTATTATAATGAATTTTGACGAACCTATAGGAACTTCTTCGTACATACATGACATTTTGTTTATTTTTTAAATATATCTAGTTATTTATTAAAATATTATTTTGCAGGTATATTGGTTCATTCGACATCGCAGCCGATTGGAACAAATAAATAAAACATAGCAAACCGGTTTCGATCTCATTAATATTCATGACTGCTTTACAGTCGCTAATGGTCGTTGACACTTCAAGTCGTCGACTTCGGTAGTCGCTCTTTCTTATCGAATACGACTGGAGAGGGATCTACACATACTCCTACTTACATATATACATTGCACATATACGTACAAAGATAAGAGAGTCGTGAAGCACTCATGTTTCTGCCGCAAATTGAGCTTTGACCAGCGTACAGAACATAGTTTACCTGCAGTCTCGATCAGTTTCGTACAACGTACATTTACTCCTTTTACCTGGCATCAGGACTCGCCATATGGACGCGTATGTATATATACATTGTTAAAAATAATTCTGAATACTCTCTTCGGATGACACGCGACACAAGCGTATCTCAATTGTTGCAATTGGCCGGTCCAATGTCCGTGACATAATTGGTGACAATTTACAGCAATATACTCCGTCGATGCGTTGACTATCATCACACAAATCACTTACCCCCGCGCGTACTGATTTAGACAGACCACGTGTGTATGTTTGTATGCACATGCACGTTTAGCATATGTGTGGGTGTGACACATAACTGCTGAGATACTCTTGAAACTTTTGACACTCGGTAGAGCGTGAGACATATATCTCGACGAACAGTGAGCTCCATTGGATACTTCCCACGCGATAACGTTTATTTCACGATTACCGTTGTTATCCGCGATACCGTTTGTCTCCGAAATGTCCTGATAATACCTGTTTGTTTCTGTTCTTTAGCGGTACAGTGGGATTAGGCTCGAGTTCTCTAGAGAAGCCAGCTATGTACAAAGTACTCTCCAATGTGTCAAAGTATACGGTGAGTACGTACGTGTATTTTTCATTGAAAGAAGATTCGAGCTGTTCAATGAAATTGATTGAATTAACAGGTCTACAATGGATTGCGTAGGACACCATCCGTTCTTCGTGGAGCACCTATAACAACGTTAAACCTAAATAAGCAACCGATCCCGAAGCAACCTGTTCCTGATCTCAAGCAAACTGCGGAACGTTACTTGAGGTACGACACGTCTGTATGACTTTTTATCTTCAAATGTTGTTACTCTCATAATTCATTACAGATCTTTAAAGCCACTGTTGACTGACAACGAATATAAAAATACGGAGAGGATTGTCGGTGAATTTATAAGCCACACGGGCGCGGGACCTCGGTTGCACGCTAAATTATTGGAGAGATATCAAAATACCGATAATTGGGTACTTATATATATATCTATAATTGGGTACATTTTTTCAAATATTAGGCGAATAATAATACAAATTTGCGTCAACTTATTTTAGATGAAAGAATGGTGGCTGGAAGTTGCATACTTAGGATACCGCTTGCCCGTGATCGTGCATTCCAGTCCTGGAACTGTCGGGCCACCTGTTATTTTCCAACGATCAGATGACGTGTATGTGTACGCGGCGCGTCTCGTAGCTGCAGTGTGCAATTACAATGAGATGGTCAAGAGGTGAGTTTTCTACAGTTTACAATTTAAATATTTTTTTTATTTCTTGTGATATTCATTCGCAATCATGCACTGCAGTGAAAAGATGATACAAGAGATGGCTCGCAATGATCCACTTGATATGCAGCCTTACGGCATGATACTCGGCACGCACAGGCAGCCTAACAAAGTAATCGATAAACTATTGCACACAGATGAGGCTAAACACATAATAGTCATAAGCAATAATAATGTAAGTATAATCAGCCTGATGAAACCATATAGCTGGTTATATTCCGTCTATATTACAGTTCTTTAAACTTTGTGTTGTCGATGAAAACGGCATTTTAAGTGAGGGCAAGCTCGTGGCTGCCGTAAAAGATATAGCAGATCGTTCGTGTACTCGAGGGAAGCCTGTAGGAATTTTAACTGGAAATGACAGAGACACTTGGGCGAAGGACTACGGCTTACTTTTAGGTTTATTTCAGTTTAGCTTTTCTTTTCGTTTTTTTTACCTTCGTATAATTTGCATTTCATTATTTCAAACTGCGCAATTTTTTTTATAATTTCTAATTCTTTAACTTGAATTGTTATCGTTATATATTTTCAGAACTGGGTAACAATAAGAATATAATCAAGGATATAGAATCTTCCTTGTTTATATTGTGTCTCGATAAGGATCTACCTAAAGACGCTTTTAAGGAGAAGAATAATGCCTCGGTCAGAGCGGTTCAAACTATGACAGGCTACAGCAGCTGCGTAAACGCTGGTAACAGGTGGCACGACAAGACTGTGCAGGTGAAATATCTGACTAATATTTATTATAAATAAATTCAACGGTTTTAAATATTTTAAAACAATTATCTTTTGATGCCGAGATAAACAAGGGACACATCTTTACAGTACATAGTATCCGCCGATGGTTACATTGGCATGGAATATGAACACAGTCCATGCGAGGGAGTTCCGGTTGCTGTTCTTCATGATTATGTATTAAAATATATGTAAATAATTAAATAATACTTGCTACATAAGCTGCCCTTTTAATGGGACGCTAATAAAAAAAATCTCAATTTGTTTCCAGAGCGACAAGAGAAAATAGCGCGAGAGACGGAAGATCTGCGGATTTTCCGAGACCGGAACTTTTGAAGTTCGAAACTAACGACGTTATAGACTGTGCGATCGAGGTAGCTACCGATACAGTAGATAAGTAGGTTGATTGCCTCTTTACGATTACCTTACACCAGTACTGTCGGAAATATAATACTTGTAATTTTTCAGACTCTCCGACGACATAGACATGGAATGTTTTACATTCGAAAAATTCGGCGCGGACGCTATAAAAGCGATTAAACTGAGTCCCGATAGTTTTATCCAGATCGCGATGCAAGTGACGTTCTATAATTTACAAAGGAAGGCGCCAGCTCATTACGAAAGCGCAGCATTACGAAGATTCATAAATGCCAGAACCGAGTGCATCAGATCTACTAGCACCGAGTCTGTTGAATTTGCAAAAGTAATGCTTCCTGAGGAATGTAAGAGCAAACAGCAAAAGAAGGAAGTGATGATCAGAGCTATAAATGCTCATAAAGAACTCGCTGCACAAGTAAGACAATCGTTCTTGGTTCACAATGCATTTTTAATCATAATTTTTTTAATACGCAAAAACTTCAGAATTGATGTTTCTTTTTGTATAGGCTGCGACAGGACAAGGTGTCGATCGGCATTTGTTCGGCTTAAAAATGATTGCGAAAAGCGAAGGAATGGAGCTCCCAGAATTGTACAAGGATGTTGGTTACACCAGAAGTACATACTTCAATTTAACGTCGAGTCAGGTAATTCAAAGTTGTAAAGAAATTCCTTGGAAAGACTGAAGCGTGAAAATGTTCTAACGAGAAAAGATAAATGCACATTTACGCTAATCGATATAACTTTGTGATTCAAAGGTGCCATATAAGTCAGCGTCTTTCATGTGCTACGGACCAGTTGTTCCCGATGGTTACGGCTGCTGCTACAATCCGCGACCGAAGGACATTCTATTTGCCTGCTCGTCGTTCAAATCGTGCAACGGAACTGACACGAGGGAGTTTGCTCGCGTTTTGCAACAGACACTGTCAGACATGCGAGAGATAGGAAGTGAATAAAAGTGCAGAGAGACTCCGCAATTTTATTGCGATAGGAAATGGAAGTGTCGAAGTTGATATTTTTATATATGTATATACGACGATAAACAAAAACTCGAGATGCTCGAGTCAAGCGGACTTGTTTCTTATAAACTTTTTATTGCGAAATATATACTGGAGATCCGAAACATGTCACAATTGTATTTTCTCACAATAAACATACGTTAATCTCATTGTGCAATTACTCAATTCAGTATAATGTATAAATATAAAAACTTATAAAAAAAAAACTGACGATTATGCGCATTTGGCAAGTATTATGTTACAAAATGTAATATCACAGTTCCGTTCTGGTTCTGGGAGGGTAACCCCAGAAGAATGTCGGGTATCCTCTGACTTCTCTTTCTCTGGCCACGAAAGCGGTGAAGGAAGAAATGCAATTTCCTATGAAATAATTAGACCTTCCGAGAATCGCCAGATCCAAATGTGCGGATACCGGCGGTTCCTGCCGGTGCACCGATATCTATATGGGAACGATGACATATTAGCACTCATTCATCAATGACGAATATTTGTAAGCTTACCTTCATACGCGACAAGGCCTCTCCAAGTCTATCCAACATGTAATCATTGTCAGATGCCACAAACACAGACTTAATATCTTTGCTGCTGCGGATAACACGCTTCAGCTGAGTTATTATTGTATCGAACGACGGCAAGCACATCGATAGAGTTGCTTTGCCACGTTCGTTTTGGTAACCAAGGCACTGAGGAGCGGCGAAAAGATCCGGCGCGGACGGTATATGTTCGCAAGCGCGTTCCTGAAAACCAGATACATAACAAATAGAAAACTATTATTTTCCATAGGATGTTAACATGCTATTAACATTACATATTATCCGTATAAAAATATGTACAGCAAATATCACATACCCAATCGATCCCGTTTCGCAAATGTATGCCGACAAACGCGCCCCTTGGCAATTTTTCCCTTATAAACGCCTTCGCTTTATTCAGGATGTCGTTGTTCCAGTTGAGGCACTTCTGCAGAGGCTTGTTCAGAGGCTGAACTGGAAAGCTGGCAGGTGCGCCTGTGAACGCTAGTACCGGCCAAGTTTCAGGTGGATAATACCACTGCCACTGCTGTTGCCTCGCACGAGTGTAATATGCATCGTAATAATGGAGCGGTTTGTAAAATTCTGATTTAACGAAATCTATATTATACGTGTCCCAAAAGGGACCAAATGGATTCCCATGTTTCGCATTACAGGACGTTCCGTTGCTCCCCACGCGAGCCTCGTAACAAAAAGCTGAGGAAGAACGAAGAGTTTATCTTTCTTTAAAAAAAAAATTGACATTAAAGCTCCACGTATCTTGCTTTCAAGAGAATCCACATTAGAGCTTACATATTCTTTTTTCGGGTGGCCATATCTTTGGCGCGACATCTCTCATAAAGTCCTCCATTAATATCGCTTTGTGGCAGCTTTGTACTTGGGAAACATTGAAATAGGTATCGAACGGTACTTGTATCTGAAAATAGAATTGAATATTAGATGTCACTATGTAAAATTTGCGAATGACGTTACATTACATCGCAGATTCTGTGCTCACAGATCTCGTCTCTCCCGTCCGATATTCGACCCACGGCGGTAACACCAGGGTACGATTCAAGGCCTGGGTGAAGCCTAGAACTCCTAAAAAGTGATCTGCCTGATTACCAAAGCGTCCTGAAATGAGAATCGGAGTTTTATTATCATGTCGAACGATGTCGTGGGTATGATAAAAATCGAAATCTCTCTTACCCATACAAGGACAATAAACTACGTAACCATTCTCGTCGATGTCAACGTCCTGGCAACGTGCGACGTAAAAGTTGATCAAAAATAACGTAAAAATCAATGTCTTCATCATCGCAATAAATTACGTGTGGCACTTTTACGACGTTTCACGATATTTGACACTCTGTAGAAATTAGCGTTAATATCTTCGCGAATTCCTGCAATGTTTGCACACAACTTTTTGTGCGACGCGAGGCGCGAGGTTAAACATGCATGATATAAACAGACTCTACTCCGGTTCCCATGGAGACGTACGTCGATCGAAAATACAAGTTTCGCACGTCATCGAAATATGAAGTACCTGACTCGAGCCATGAGCCACGGAGCCATATGTAAAGATAAATCACCGATGAAAAATAAGGTGTATTATTCCCGAGCGGGTTGTGAACTGCCGTAGAGTTAGCAAATTGAATATTTTTCAATTATTCATTATTCTTTTTCATATAATTTGCATATAATAGCATAAGACCGCTGGACCATTGAGCATCTTATATGTAAATTAATATGGCGACTTCATGCTGGATGCTCATTGGTTTTTAGCGGTCATGCTACGCTTATGTGTGCGATGGCCTTTTAAATGCTTACGTATATCTATTCTATGGTTGACACGAGGTCGCTTTGTAAAAGAAGAGGTTATCCTTAAATAAGAATCGTAAGTGTAATCTTATTCCAAATTATGTTATATATCACATATATACATACGTTTATGTTTTATCTCATTCGTGTAATTTTTTCCGAAGCATTTAATTTCCAACATTCTTACAGTTATAAGACAAATAACCGTAATCACTTTTAGGTTATGCGTAATTTTCGGAAATTGTCTCAATTGAAAGAACGAAGAGAACGAACGTTAAATGTACGTCTTCCCCACGTAATAAAGGATAAAAAAGATGTTGAATGCTTATTTGTGGGTAATTTTCACGTAAAATTACCACGACAATCTAGTAGATCATGTCACGTAGTCTTTCCTACCGTGGAGGAAAAAAACAAGAACTATAAACTCGCAAGAGGTAAAACGGCTGTAGGCAACAATAGCAAACGAGTTGTTATTCAACCGCTCTCTGATTTGGCATTTAGAACAGAAACCAAGAAGATAAAGAAAAAGATTTTTATACCCGAGATCAAACCAGATATCCAAGTGACACAAACGTAAGAATATTTATACTTGAATCATAACTTTATTTCGCAAGATTATTAATAATTCTGTTGTATACTTATACAGGGTATTTGTCTCAAATATAGTAAATGGTACGAAATCACATGAAATAAGAAGTGCCCTTCCTGGGTGTGCTCGCGTTACTTTATTACCATCTTACAACAAGGACTTTAGGTAGGTACAATTTATTTAACTCGTTTAGTAAGTTTCTAACATTGCTGTAATACACACACACACCACACACAAAATGCTTGTCAAGATTGTGTCGTACATGTAATACATTTTATGTTATGCGTAGAAGCGCGATAGCTAAAATGGAAGATATTCAAATAGCAGCAAAATATCTGAGGGAGAAGCATAACTGGCCAATTTTAAAAGGACACAGAATATGTATGAAACCAGATACGAGGACAAAACATAAGAAGACAAGATCTACGAGTATTCCAAAAATTCGTAATGAGAATATAACGAAAGAATGTAAGTCCAATGAGAGCTTAAATTATACAGAGGATAACAATGATGGCAATTAAAATAATTATTAATTATAGTAGACACATTTTTGAAAATTTATAAGAAACCTAAATTACCCTCAAATTTAATCTCGGTGAATTTCCACCGTACAACTGTTTCAAAACTTACCGATAGAAAAAATACAAAAGAAAGCTCTCTGATCCTATAATGACTTTAATCCTAGTTTGAGTAAAACATTCGTTCCTGTCCGTAACTAAAACTTTACAAGTAAAAATTAAGGATTTACTTGCTACGTGTAATACAAATTATTGTATTACATGTAGCATCCTTCTTGGATAACACTCGACACAATTGCCTCTCCAAAGTCGCAGTCGTCGTTTAAAGATTTTCAGTATTCAAACTTTACTTGGTTAATAAATCATTCTCTCGATATATGATAAAATTATATATATACATAGCACTCTCTTTTGTTATTTTGTATCTGTTTAAATTACCTCTGCAACCTTTCGCGAGAATACTCGTAATTAAAGGCACAGCAAATGCCATAAGGAGTAATTACAGGCTCTATGAGTTCCGAACAAGGGACAGTTAATCCTTCGAGTTGACACATCAGTAGAAAATCGTTACAGTTTGCGTTGACATTATCAAAAAGTTCCAATAGTGAGAGCCGATTCGCCGAGAGAATCTCTTGCAATTTATCCAAAATTCGACGGGAAAATAATTCTTAGGATAGATCGCCTCCCGTAAGTGTTTAATTGAATTTTGAAAGTCAGCCCTCGTCAGGCCTTGCGGCATGTATCTAAAAATGTCCCGTTCCTTTTACCGGTCTCGCTCGTTGACATTGACTGATAAGAAACAGTTATATTAAACTACTAATCGCCTACATTCGCTTCTGCGACGTCAGGTAAGGAACCACTCTGTGCGTCATTGCGATATCACCGTGGCACAAAGTTAACGCAGGTAACTCCAGCATGGCGGTCGAATAATGAGAACTGATTATTAGGGTAGTGATACTAGCAGACTGATGTCTCTGGTAGTATAAGCTCGCCAATCGTCCAGCAGCCAGAGATGATAATAACAGAATGATTATCCAGATGGATCTAACGATAAGTGCGCATGTACATACACGTGCGAGAGATATATGGTGTTATTGCAAAAATCATTTGAGATTATTTGAATAAACTGAATCACTGATTAACGAGAAATCGACTGACAATGAGAATCGATATTAAATTATAGGAGAATAAAATCGTGATATAAATTAAATGGAGTGGTACTTACAATACATTCGCGAAACTATCACTCGTTAATTTCAAACGATATAATATTGATTTACATTAATGAATCGTGCAATAACTTTTATTACTACTAGATATATATATAAAATACCTCTCTAATTTTGTTTTAGCTAAAGTCGTATATTTGAATCCATGTATTGTCGATTCTACTGAGAACTCTTTATAAGCTTGACCGAGCACTCGTATCACATCCTTAATAATTCTAACAAACATGCCTCGTGTTTTTGCAAGAATTTTATTTCGCCAAAAATTGCTTTTTATGAGTATATAATATTCAATAAGCGAGAATGTTGGCCAAAAACTGGAACCGGATCGATAGGTACATACATACATACATAGTTTTCAATCGTTCCACTTTGTTTGGAACTGTTTGGAACAGATAAGGGCCTTGGCCACAGTATAAGCACAGATTAATAATCTAAATAATAGTATAATCTAAATAAATATAAGTACAGTATAACCAGTATGTTCATTCGACCCATTTTTGTGGTTCGCGCCGATTCGTACTGCGCATGCGCATCGTCATTGACCGTGTTCAGCAGACACAACTGTTGAGTTCGTCTTATCAACACTCTGCGTTGATTAGTTGGTTCTAAAAGTAAGAGCCAATCACGTTCGACTGCTACTCAGCGGCTTGGTCTGCCGAACGCGCCCATTATTTTGGCCTGAACCAATCAGACGAGTTTTCTATGTGCGATAGTGCATAGTCTCGAATAATTCAAGATATCGCAAATCGATATTGAGACGTAACGCTAATCGATATTGTTTGCGAGCGAAGCAAAGAGCGAAGAGACTCTTTCGAGTCTTTCCGAGAAGAGGCGCACGCTAGAGTCATCAAGTGCGTTGAGTTTCCTACGATATCCGTTTTAATCCTGCCTATTTATTAAGAATTACGAAAAAACGGAAAGTTCATCGAAATCCATAATCTATACAAGTCAAGTATATTTTATTGCATCCAGTTTTCACATATTATTACACGGAATATTTGCGTGTTCATACTGTGTACTGTGTACTCATTCATATTTTTCTTCAATCTCAAAAATCTCTATTTCGTCCGTTTTTTTTTGTAATTCAAGATTATAGCTACGCAGAACGTAACTTTGAAACGCGATAACTTTTTTGATAAAATATGTATTTGTATTCGCGCACGAGGGTTGTATTTTGTTGTTGCGATACCTACCTAACCTTAAAGAGTGCACATTCTGATGTTTGTGATGTATTTTGAATTGCCACGTAATCCTTGTTATATTATAGTAGAACTATAATACTATATATATTAGATTGTTTTCATTATTGTTATTTATAGAATGTTGATGCCAAAGAAGAATCGTGTGGCTATTTACGAGTACCTTTTCAAGGAGGGAGTCATGGTAGCAAAGAAGGATTATCATGCATCGAAACATCCAGAACTAGAAAATATTCCCAATCTTCAAGTCATCAAGGCTATGCAGGTAAAAATTTTTACTGTTTCCTTTACATTATGCATATAAAGTAAAATCCTGTTGCATTATTATTAGTTTGTAGATTAATGTGGGTTGACGTTTCCAGTATGACGGCGTTTCGTTACTCGCATGATGCGCATAATGCGAGTAACGAAACGCGCCCCTATGTGTGTGTGTGTGTGTATATTGATTCACTTTACCCATTCATCTTTTTAGTCGCTGAAGTCTAGAGGATATGTAAAGGAACAATTTGCATGGAGACATTTCTATTGGTACCTTACAAACGATGGTATTGAATACCTGCGTGGATACTTACATCTGCCACCTGAAATCGTGCCCTCCACCCTTAAGAAACAACCGAGATCCGAGACTACGAGACCGAGACCCGCCGCAACTAGAAGCGAAGGCTCGAGACCAACGGAAGATCGTGCGGGATATAGACGAGGACCGGGCGGTCCTCCAGGTGCTGGTGACAAGAAGGCCGATGTTGGTGCCGGTACGGGCGATCTCGAGTTCCGCGGTGGCTTTGGTCGTGGAAAAGCCCTTCAATAATTTTTTTTTCTCAAATAAAATTATGAAATAAATGTGTTCTGAGAAACAAGACTGATGATTTTCAAGTTTTTATTTTGACACCCAAGTGCGAATCGCACTTTCATCAATACGTTTGTAACGTATGTTATACACTGAAGGAAAAGGAACGATCATTTGGTTGATGGCGGGAGCTTTATTACTCACGATATATATTAAAAACCTACCCTACAGCTCTTTTTATATTTATTTCTTTATATAAATTTTCTCAATTTATATTTTACATGGAAGCAATGATTACGGAGAGTAGTATTTTAGCAAAGTTACAGCACATTTGTAAATTAGACCTGTTTTAATGAACGAATAAATCAATCATGTTTAATCGAGACTTTCCAATCAAAGTCATCACAGATTATTTGTGCATATATATCAAGTATAAACAATTTTTGTATAGTTTCAAAGTTTTAGTCAAGCTTTTTCCTCAAATCCGAATAAAAATGTTTCTAAAGTCGTTATAATTATTGCAACTCTGCCAAGGACAAAGTACTTCGTCAAAGTATGTCAAAGTATTACAATATAAGCTTACATGATAGATGCAGGAAGATAATTGACCTTCGCATATACGCTTCAAAGACAGATATAAAAGATTTGACTGACATGAGCTTTAATTCAATTTTCATCTATATTCATGAGCTATTATATGGATAATTTTTGGTTACCATGACTATCGATATTTACAATGGTAACGCTACTTATGCTAAATTAGATATTATATTAATATTACGGATAACAAGTAAATTTACAATCATAAATTATAGCACAGAACTTGTGTATCATTTAAATTTCTGTTTATGAGACACATGAATTACAAAATAAATATTATTTATATTTCTGACAATATAAAATCAACGATAAAAAGAGACAGATACGAAAGATACACATTTCACATCGTATTTTATCCCCTCTCAATCTCACCTCAGCCTCACTTTCCATTTCCCTATACTTAAGTTGGATCAGATTTGACAAGTTATTATTTGAGAAATTTGAGTCTACATAACACTCACTTGGTAAAAGTTAATGTAATGTAATAGTTGTAATGTTTGTCATTTCAGTTTTAATAGTGTCGTTATATGTGCCTGCCGTAAACCAATCGACATTTCCTAGGTATTTACTTCTATAATAGATGAACAAAATTTGCCAGATTTGGAGGTTTCACTAATAAGTAGCATCTTAAATTTTAAGACGCTTTGCTTTTCGTACATTATCGCTTATCACTTTGGTATAAACGTATTGTGCGAATACACATCTTATTAAACACTCAGTGGAAGTATTTAACAAAATTAAAATTATCCATATATTTTGCGCCTAACTTTAATCGAATAATCATTTTACGTATTACTTCAAGCTTAAAGCAAGCGATTTTAAGAAAATAAGTTCCGCTTCTGTGTAATTATCAATGTATGTACATCTCTCCTTTTTAATACATATATCGCATAAGGAAGAATCTAGGATCCCATTCGAAAAAGTAATCGTAATTTAGAATCGAGTAGAACAGACACTGGAATAAGAACTGTATCTAGAAACTATATAAAATATAAAAAGAATATCGAATATGCCATTGGCAGCGTAATCTTCGGTTTCCGTTTTATCGTAACAAGGAAGTTTTATTAATATGAGAAATTTAATTTTTTTCATATATTAAGGAATACAAGCTGCAATCGCGCTACAATCTGGAAATTTACTTTACTCCAGCCAACAATTGCGACAAAACTCTAGAAACTACATATGAATATCGTCAAATACATCGTATCACATTTTTGCTTGTTCGGAATTCTGTGATTTCAACTCTATATATGTACATTCAGTATATAGTATACAAATGTCCAATAGAACATTACATCGTAGATCGACTGAAATTTTTGATATGGGAAGCTAATCTTGGTAAATCTAGAAACTAAAGGCTACTTGTACAATTTATCGCTTTCTCTCACACCATGAACAAAAAATAATTTCGTATATTATGCAGCATGGAGAGAAGAGGAGAGGGGAAGGAAGGGGAAGAGAAAAGAAGAGAGGAAAGGAAAGGATACGAAAAAAGAGGAGAGAAGGGAAGAATGGTTAACTCACACACACACACATACACACACTCTCTCTCTCTCGCACACGCAATGGAAAAAAAACCGATAAGGGGATAATTCTCTAAATGTTATCGAGTTAAACGCAATCGGATCTTAGCCGTTGTCGCATCTTACTGTGTCGCAATTTGTACTCCAGAGTAGGCAATTGCCTATTCCACTGTAACAGATGAGGAAGACGGCGGCGAGAAATACAAGGCTGCAGATGGTACAGGGCTTGCGCTCCAGAAAGAACCCGATTAGATAAAGTGCCATGAACATGACGTGGGTTTGCAGCAGCGCTGGGTTCACGGGTTTCGGGATGAGCAGCACCGGAATCAGCCACTGTAGGCAGTACATTCTCTCTGGATCGTATGGGATAGTCGGAGTTGCGCTCGTAACGTCTCTCTCTCTCTCACGTCAAACTATCTCGTCTACGACAGGACCTTCGGGGAGTAACGACAATGACGTTAGTGAGCGTTATTCGATACCTGATAACTTGGACATCCATCGACATAAAAGCCGTTATTAACCTCATTTGGAAGCATCGTCGTTCGCATGCACGAATCAATTCATCGTCATCCCTTAAAATTAAACATACATTTTTCTTCGTCGTTCGTGCACGATCAGCCGATCGCAGCCGACGCAGCCGATGGACTGACAATTGACACGTTCGATTTCGCACAATTTCGAAACTACTTTACAAACGCAAACTAAACGCACATGTGACGTCGCGATCAGCTGCGCGAGCTGCGGGGCTGCGGTCAGCGGTATGCGGCATGCGGTGTCTAGAGTGGTCTAGAGTCCTAAGGTCTGTTTTCTATTGCTGCACTGCTACATGGCTTCCGATAGGTTGAAAATCTGTTGCCTGTGTTATTCTTTATTCCTATTGGGCGCGTTTAGTAGACCAAACCGCTGAGTAGCAGTCGAACGTGCGTGGCTCATACTTTTAGAACCATCCAATCAACGCAGAGTATTGATAAGACAAACTCACACAACAGTTGTGTCTGCTGAATGCGGCCATTGCCTGTACACCTTTGATAGCATAGCGTTTCCGCGTCCCGTGTGCAGAAACCATATATGGCTGATGCTAGGTCTATAATGCGAGAGTTTATTATTACTGACAATGAGTAGTTTTATTTATGGAATCATGTTACTGTACAAATTAGATTTTAAGATTCTCGGTGAAATAATAATTAGTTATGAATTAATTCTTACTAGAAGGAAGAGGTGTGATATCTATATTTGTCGTAATTAGATTTCTTTTATATAAAGGATAGAAGTAATAGAAAATCGGGTTTTAATAACAGATACTAATACTTCTAAAATAAATAATAAATATTTATAATTAGAATTGAGAATTATTAAGAATTGAGAATTGAGAATGAAAAATGGAGAATGGAGAATAATGGAGAATGGAGAATGGAGAATGGAGAATAGAGAATGGAGAATTGGGAATTGAGAATTGGGAATTGGAAATTGGGAATTGATAATTGAGAATTGGGAATTGGGAATTGGGAATTGGGAATTGGAAATTGAGAATTGAGAATTGAGAATTGGGAATTGGGAATTGGGAATTGGAAATTGAGAATTGAGAATTGAGAATTGAGAATTGGGAATTGGGAATTGGGAATTGAGAATTGAGAATCGAGGTCTACGATTCACGACTTTACGACTCGCATTATAGACCTAGCATGAGTTTCCACTGAGCGAGTCACGCGCGCGTCATCCGTTACGACCAATCAAAACCTGGTATTTTATTACATTATTTGTGACGGGATGTTTAGATTGGTTAACGACAGATGACGTGTGATGCGTGAAAACTCAGCCCTATGCGTAGTGATCGTTAGCAATCGCTAGGTGTCGCTTTGAGACCCCTGTAAAAGAGAGACACAGAGAGACGTTACTGATTTATTATTTTTTCGTGTATGTAAAGAGTGCACAATTGTCCGATTGTCCGAGATATCGTGACAGAGTTTTACGTTTTTTTTCTTACAAATTGATCGCTATCGCAAGAGTTCGATCGCCGAATATATGTGCTATATTCCATCCAATTAATTTCTCAATGATTTGGAATTTTATTAGTGTCTATTGTTCAACACTATATACACACACATTTCGTTGAATGGAATCGCAATTTTATGACGGATATTTATAACGTTTGATTCGTATGTAACATTTGCCTTTGTGAATTTATTTGTATAGTGTCGATCAAACTTGTGCCGATAACTTATGTAATTTCCTCCTTCTTTTTCCTAGGTTAGACTATTTCCTTACAAATGGCGGATAAGGCTATGATGAAGGTATCGCTTTATACGTTGGGACCGTAACACGCGTTTGACACGCGTACTTGTGTATTCTATTCTGAACTTGTAATTATCTGTATTTACAGCAAATCGCGGAACAAAAGCTCAAAGCCTTTTCCATCGGTACAATGGGTAAACGACCACTGAGTAAAAAGGAATTGGAAGAACAACGAAAGAAGGAGCAGGAGCAAGCTGCAGCTCAAGTAAATAACCAGCCTCCTCTTTATTTGCCGGTTATTGTACATTTGTACATAATTTTTCATTTATATTTTAAACGTTACGTGCAGGCGTTTGAAGAATTTGTAGCGACCTTTCAAGAGACACCCAGTAAAACGACTAGTAAGGTTTGGGTCAAGGCAGGAACGTATGACGCAGGAAAAAGGCGTAAGTATAGAATTTATGAACGTTTAAAATACACTTTTTATATAAATTATTAATTCTATTCTTTTCGTAGAGGAGGACACGAGAGAAAAAGGAAAGCTTTATAAGCCACAGTCAAAAATCTCGGAACTAGTCGATAACAGATCGTCTGCTGAACAAGCTCAAGAGTATGCAAGATTACTTGGAACAAACGAAAGAAAACTAGATAGACTAGGCAAAAAGAAGAAGGAAGGTGAAAAGAAGAAGAGCAACCTCGAATTATTCAAAGAGGAGTTGAAGATGATTCAAGAGGAACGTGAGGAGAGACACAAGTATAAGGGTGTGGTGAAAACTGTAATATCTGCGCAATCTGAAGATCCCATGTTAGCCGCTCTAAAATGTGTAGAAGGTATGTATACGTGTTTACACACACATACACGCACGTGCTGGTGCATGCATCCACGCGTACATACTAGCATATATCAAACAATACATCCATCAAATCACTTAATAACTTGATGTACACATTTCATCTAATTATTGTATAAAATTGGCCTTGTAAAAAAATATGGCAATATATCTTTATCGCTATAGTATTTAAATATGTAGCATGCTTATAACTTTAGTAGGTAGTAGATCCTCATTTCCGGATCCGCGAAAGGCTAATCTGCATAACTTCATTGATGATCCCCGTCTCTTAGCCCTGATATACGAGGGTAACCTTTTGTCCTTCCTACATCTTTTTCCTCTTACCACCTTTATCTCTCTCGTAATTACAGCATATGTTGAAGGGTTTTTATTTTACAGATGGTTCATTTGACAATGGTGATCCAAATACCACAAACTTGTACTTGGGAAATTTAAATCCAAAGGTGAAATATTATTTTATCACACTATATACCGATGTATCGCAATTCACAATCGATCATACTCTCCTACCTTCTTCTTTTGTCCTTACAGATCACAGAACAGCAATTAATGGAGATATTCGGCAAGTTTGGTCCTTTGGCTAGTATAAAAATAATGTGGCCGCGTAGCGACGAGGAGAAAGCCAGACAAAGAAATTGTGGTTTCGTTGCATTCATGAGTCGTAAGGACGGGGAGCGTGCATTGAAAAATCTTAATGGTGAGAATATAACAAGAGTATTTTGAAAAAATTTATACAATTTCTTCTCATTCTTTTATGTGTTTCGCTCACTTATTTATCTGTAAATTAATTTTAATATATTTATTATATTTGTGACTATAATATAATTTACAATCGATTTATACAATAAAAATATTAAAAACGTGTTACCTGTAATATGGCGAGGTAGGTCGTGATATAATGCAGTACGAGATGAAATTAGGCTGGGGGAAAAGTGTACCAATTCCACCTTACCCTATCTATATTCCACCTGCTTTGATGGAGATCACACAGCCACCACCTCCATCTGGTCTTCCGTTTAATGCTCAGCCACACCGACGCGACAGACACAAGGTACACGAAATGAACAATTTGAAGAGCGCAATTAATAAACTGCTCAACTATATATCTAAACAATATCGTTTTCTTCTTACTTAATATTACCCTCGCGAATAATCACAGTCTGAATATTTATTAATCATTTGCACACTTTTCACATGTGTTGATCATTATGGTAGGAGTACAAAAAGGCATCTTTTGTTAGAAATAGCTAGCATTTAAGATTTCACCAACATTCGATACACGTATTTTATTGAATAAAACTTGGTAAACTATTTATATTTTTCGTTTAATTATCGATTCAGCATTTTTAGGTTAAATTAATCTTATTAGCATCACAGTATATTATTATTACATATATATTTAATAAACTGATTTTATAATGATAAAATAAAACACGAAATAAGATTATCGCGTAAGGAACATAATAATACATGGTTTACTTTTTCCATGTGGTTGATAAAATAATATTTCAAAACAATTTAACATTAAAAAATTTAAATTGTCATAAACTCTTTTGTTAATTTAACGTTGGAATGGTATAACCCATTTTTGAAACATAATCTCAGATACCACGTATCCGCAACCTCCAGAGCGCGGACCCGCAGGAAAAGGAAAACTTTGAAAAGGTAAAAATATTCCTTTATGAACCATTCAACGTTAATAGCTTGAATTAGATATTTAATCCTGTTCCTTTATTCACACTCGTGTGCGTCCACACACACACACACACGCACACACACACACACATACACAAATAAAAGAACTTGAAAACGGTAATATTTTCTTTAAAATTGAAATTGGTAAGTTTTTTACGACAGATGCGAACTTTTTATATGTTTAATTAAAGACATTGTTGATAAAGTAAAAACGAGTATTTTTATCTTTAATTTATAGTGTAGAATATTATACTATGAATTATCTTTGTTAATCATGTAAAATAACAATTCTAATTATGTTTACGAATTGCGTTGTGGTAATTTATTGGTGACCACACATTTGTACCTTTTGGCATTTGGATTGGGACGTCCTGTCATCTATCGTTGTTGCACTATGATCTGGACTATAAGGTTTTGCAGAATGCTGTTGTCAAAGTGGTTATACCAACAGAAAGGTATTTGTTGATTTTAATATCATAATGACAAATCTGTAAGTATGTAACTGTGAAGAATATTTATGCTTCTGTTGAGAATGAAATATTTTGTGTCAATAGGGATTGACACAAAATACAAATGCATACTTAATCGAGTCGTGCGTTATAGGAATTTAGTCATGTTAATACATAGAATGGTGGAATTTGTAATTCGAGAAGGACCAATGTTTGAAGCGATGATTATGAACAGAGAATTGAATAATCCAATGTTCAGGTATATATCTTATGATGTATGACACCCGTACTTTTGTCATAACTGAACTAACAGGAACATTTTTAATTTCAGATTTCTATTTGAAAATTATTCTCCCGCGCATACTTATTACCGCTGGAAACTATATTCCATTCTACAAGGGGATGTGCAGAAAGAATGGCACACGGAAGATTTTAGAATGTTTAAAGGTGGAAGTGTATGGAGACCACCGCCGATTAATCCTTGGACACAAGGCATGCCAGACGAATTAATAGAAATGGAAGAAAGGCAAGAACCCAGGAGAGGTAGTCTCTCAAATAGGTAAGAGCAAAGAATAGTATGAAATTATTCATCGAGATAAGATACATCAAAACTGTAATTGAACTAAATTGCTCATTAAGTTTTACCTCACACTATATGTGATTTATATATATATATATTATATTACATTAATTCTTTGAAAAATGTTTTATTTTTTTATAGTCAGCGAGATCGTTTAGAAGATTTATTGCGAAACATATCTCCTGAAAGAATAAAAGTTGCAGAAGCAATGGTGTTTTGTATAGAGCATGCAGAAGCAGCAGAGGAGATTTGTGATTGTATTTCAGAGTCATTATCAATACTGCAAACTCCTGTGAATAAAAAAATTGCAAGATTGTATTTGATATCTGACATATTACATAACTGCGGAGTCAAAGTGACTAATGCCACTATTTATAGGAAGGCGTAAGTGATATATATATATACATACGCGCGCGCGCGTGTGTGTGTTTAATATTATATGCACGCGTGCATATGTAATATTAATTTTATATTCATTTATTTTACAGATTTGAGACGCGCCTTTTGGACATTTTTAACGAAGTTCACCAAGCGTACAAGCAGTTTGACAGTAGATTAAAAGCAGAAGGATTCAAAGTCCGCGTTATGCGAATGTTCAGAGCGTGGGAAGATTGGGCAGTGTATCCAAGAGATTTTCTGGTCAAGTTACAGAATACTTTTTTAGGACTTGTTTTGGTAAATTCTCAATTTACAGTAATAATATTTTATAGATTAAACCTTATGATATAATTCTAATTTCCTTTTGAGATGGACGAACCTGAACCTGAGAATGATGAAGATATCGATGGTGCACCATTGTCCGATGTTGATGGCGATGGTGCTGAAGATTTGGATGGAGTACCGCTTGATGGTGCAGCCTTGTTGAAAGGTGCCATGAAACATGGTCTCACACCTCAAACAACTTCAAATTACGACGATATTGACGGAGTGCCCAGTACATATGCGTTCCTGAAATAAACATATCGATATAGTTATATAATAATATATAAATAAATAACAATCCTTTATTTACACGTGTATATACATATATATATTTGCCGTAGTGGATGAAGATATCGATGGTGTTCCAATGGATGATGACGATAGCGCAAACGCGCGAAATAGGGATGACGAAAAGAAATCTGCAATGCCAGCTGGATTCGTTCCGTCACGATGGGAAACCGTCGATCCTGATCAGGTTTCGAAATATTTCCATCTCAGTAAATTAAGCAATTGATATCATGTTTACATACAATTTTCAATCGTCAGGTCGAGGCGCAAGCAATGACCACCAGCAAATGGGAAGAATTAGGTCAAAATGAAGATTCCAATTCTCAAGATACTAGTATGGATTCTAGGTACAATTTTTGTTTGACAATTGTTAATGCTGTCTTTCCGTAGTATTTTATATGTACGTTAAAATATGTTCGTAAAAATTACTTTAACAGTGGTAGAGATTACAATGAAGAGAGGCGAAACAGATTACGTGAGATTGAGGTAAAAATCATGCAGTATCAAGATGAATTGGAAAGCGGTAGAAGAACGTTGAAGTCTGGTATGACGATACAGGCACAAGTGGAACATTATAGGAAGAAACTTATAAGAAAGGTAAAGAGAAACATAATTTTTTTACTCATTCCGGTATAATTATATCACATACATGCGTATATAAAATAAAAATTTCTATAGAGCGAGAGAGAAATGAAGGATATAAAAAGCGAAGAACGAGATGATGAGAAACGAAGGGAGAAGAAACGAAGCCGAAGTACGACACCGGAATCTCCTAGTTACAGAGATCGAAGACGGTCGTCAAGTCCGTCGGCAAAAATTACAAGATATAGGTAAAGACTGTCTCAGATTTGTATATACGTTTGTTTCTCTATCCGTATCATATCTGGTGTCTAACAGTACTAACGATACAAATCGAAATATTATTTAATCTAGAGATTCTAGAGATACCCTATGACGCAAACTTTTTAACTGATTTTTAATTGGTAATTCTGTATAGCCTGCATGTAATTTAACAAAAGCATACTATTAAATTTTTACGTCGATATTATTTGTAAAGTAATTGCGCGTCGCGTTATTTATTTGTACTCGTAATATATTTTTAGATCACGCAGTAGATCGCCGCGCTGCAAGCGCAGATCAAGATCTCCGTATAAAAAACGCGTACCAGTTACCCCGTCCCCTCCTCGTATTCGACGTACGCCATCGCCTTCCTTTTCTTCAGGCAGAGGATCACGCAGATCGCCCACTAATGAGCGTTGTGACAGAAAAAGGCGCAGATCACCCTCTTTGTCGCCCCCGCCGCCTCCACGTACTTCCTCTAAACATAGAGCTTGTAGTCCGCCATCTCCTTCTCCACGTAAACACAGACATAAACATAAATATTGAATCACGATACGCCACGAATTACCTTTTCCGCAGGACGCTATTTTTTTAGACATTATTTTTTAGATCTCACATTTATTGTCTTATGATGCGTCACAGTTTGTAGATATGCATTGATATGACACCAAGAAGGTGAAGATTAACATTTCGACTCTGCTCGATACAACTAATTTGCCTCTATTTCCAAAAATATATAAGTTAAATTTCTTACTACTTTATTATTTCAATATAAAATTATTATAATTTACATTGTAAAATATATTTTATGCTGAGTGGCAAGACAGTTAAAACGGCGCGCGTTACATGCAGTTCTGAAGAAAGCATGACATAACGTATAGGGTGTTTTATCGATTATCGAAACTAACGCGCATCGCATATGATGATTTATCATCTTTTAAATACACACAGTGAAGACGAAAAGAGAGAGTGTATATATTAATTATAAAACATAAAGATAGAAAATGGTCTTCTTTAAGTTTATGCCAAGAATATGACTTCTTTATCTTAAATGCTGAAAATATTTCAGAAAGGAATAAAATAATCTTATATGTATCAAAAATATTATTGTTTTCTTGCATTGTGAACATTTCGAATAAATCATTTTATATATAAAAAAAACATCATTTGACACATCTGCTTTTAACCTTTTTATAAGATAGGAATATATTAATTAATAACTAGGCGTCCTGTGTTATATATATCGTTATAATTTACTTCATCATATTTGTCTTTAAATAAGTTTTGTGATATATTTTATAAAGAATATCTATTCTTTACTTTTACAGTCAACTTGACTTATACTACATCAATCCTTGTGAGATGATGATTAGTTTTTTTTATTTCTAAGTGGAACATAGAATCTCGCGATTCACTCATCCTTGTAATAGTCTAATATCTTTGATAAAAATCATTTGTGTGTGTGTGTGTGTGTGTGTGTGTGTGTGTGTGTGTGTGTGTGTGTGTGTGTATATATATACGTACATTTTAATTAATTCTCACATTTTCAATTTCAATTATTTATAACTAGTAATGTTTAATCTAATGACGATGACAGTAAAATACTTTATAGAATCATAATACATATAAAGTTCTGTTAAATATAAAAAATCATACTGTTGATCATTAATAATTTGTTATTTACGTTTCTCTTTTGGCATCTTATGTTTCTCTTCCTCTTCTTCCTCCTCCTCCTGCTCCTCCTCTTCCTCTTCCTCTTCCTCCTCCTCCTCTTCCTCTTCAACTTCGCTATCTTGCGGGGTAGGTAATTTTCCATATTTTGCGTCAAGTTTAGCTATTAATTCTAAATCGTCAACATTTTCGATTTCCTCCTCCTCCTCCTCATCAATTTCTTCTTCTCCAGCTTCTTGTTCATCTTCATCTTTAATCCTTATCTGTTCTCCATCGTACTCTTCTATCCCGGAAATACGTTCGCCTTCTGATGTTTCTAATTCATAATCTTCTTCTTCTTCTTCTTCTTCTTCCTCAGATGATATCTTAGATTGGTCATGTCTAATATTGATTTCTATAATAAAAAATGCAAATATAAATCAATCCGTTGTATAATTTTTCAACAAGAGATTCAAAAAAACACACATGGGGAAAAACAATATAATATTAACACCGCACCTTCTTCTTTAGTTGTGCTTTGAACTGACCATCTTTCTGTTACTTGTGCTGCTTCATCTTGTGGAATTAATTTCGTTAAGTCAGTTAAAGAAATATTTTCTTCTTGCAACTTATTATATTTGGATCTTAAATCTTCATAATTTTTCACTTGTACTTGTAGAGGTGTTTTACTTTCAACGTTCTCAATAGACTTAATTACTTGCTTAAGGTGAGGAGGTGAAATTATTGTATCACGTCTTGATAAATCAGGTATGTCGGTTATGTCATGCGGAGAACGAAAAGTACCAATATCAACTAAAAAAATTGATCGATATTGCATGTTATAAATACGTTGTTGTTATATAATATAGTCGTTTATTAATTCTATATTTGTTCTTCAAGCGCGTCAAATATGCCTTAATTTAATTATAATAAATTAGTCCTCATAAAAAAAACTTACTTACCTGTAAAATTTCAATTTAACCTTTTTTAATTATGATAATGTTACAATTATTCCAACTTATAATTCACATCTGATATAAACTCTTTCTTTTTAATATATCCTATAGTTATAACTATAAGAAATGTGCTGACATAAAATAGTGAGTAATGAAAAATTTACCGTTATTCCATCGTCTAACGAGAACAAAATGTGCAGCGACAACAAGTGCAACACCAACCCCGAACTTCACAGCCACTGCAACCACCATATGTTATTTCTGATTGCTACCCTTTTTATTATAAAAAAATACCGTGATTAATACAAAGCAAATATATATTTTAATATTTTATTCATATATATTTTATATAGTACTGGTGTCTATATTATATATTCTTGGATTATATATTATATATTATTTGAAATTAAATGAAATAAGAGCATGGAGGAGCACGCATATATAATATATCTATATCTATATTTATGTAATTATTCAAAAGTATCGCTAATGTGTATTTTGTTATAGATTATGATTCCTTACCACTAGTAGGTTCTTCTTCAACTTCTTCTTCTTCGGATTCACTATCTGCATCATTTAAATTCTCTTCTTCAATCTCTTCACCTTCTATCTGATAAAAAAGCATTAATGACAAAAAATATCATTAATATAAATAAAATAATCAATGTCGAAAGATAATCAAAGAAACAGTTACAAATGAAATGATATGTAAAAATAATAGAGATAACGAGATGTATATGTACCTCTTCTAGAGGTTCAGCACTATTATCGTCAATCTCATTAACGCCAGGTATGCTTGGGAATTCCTCAGAAACGTGATTATTCTTCTCTTCTGCAGAGTCGTCAACTGTCTCTGTACTAAATTCATCAAGCTCCATATCAGGGTGATCCATCATACTATTTTCCCTGTCTAAATCTTCGTTCTCATTTGTTTCGTCAACTTCTTCCAATATGCCAGTAGCATAGAGTTCTCGTTCTACATTATCGTCACTGTTATTTCCTTCGTCAATTTCTTCAGAACGATCTTCATCTTCTTTTTGTTCCTTTTTATTTTGATTCTCTGAAAATATCATTTTAATAGACAAAACGAAACATGTTTAAAATATTTTTGTAACATATCGCACAATTCACGTACCATCTACTGTCTTTTCAATTTTTATGTTATCTTTTTCCGCTTTCTCTTTGTCTTTTGCTTGTTCTCTCTCCTCTTTCTCTTCTTCTTGTCGTTCTTCCTCTATCTCTTCCTCATCTTCCTCTTCTTCCTCCTCCTCCTCCTCCTCCTCCTCCTCCTCCTCCTCCTCCTCCTCCTCCTCTTCCTCCTCCTCCTCTTTTGTTTCTTCTTCGTCGCCAATTTCCTCTGTATTTTCTTCTATACTGTCATCTTCTTTTTCAACTTTTGTCGATTTTTCTTTGTCGTAGCCCACTTTTACTTTCTCTTCTTCTCCTCCTTCTTCCTCTTCCTCCTCCTCCTCCTCCTCCTCTTCCTCCTTTGCTTCTTCGCTTACTTCCAGCTTTTCTTCTGGCTCATACGATGCATCGCCATGATTGGATGGCGATTCATCTATCCAGCCTTCAAATATACTTGCCCAACGTGACGATGTTATCGGCGTATCAACTTAAAAAGTATAAAATGTATCATAAGACATATACTTTTAGCACAAGTTTTTTCTTAAGTTTAGTTGAGTTAGAATTATTGTACTGTGTGTGTGTGTGTGTATCGAAAAATAATTTTTTTATTTACCATCTGTAGTCCCTCTATGTTCAAAAATTATTATGCCAATTAATCCTGCGAGAACAGCCAATAAAACGAAAAATATAATTCGTGCACACCAATGTCCACCCGTGCTGCTCTCTTTATAAATATGAATAGTAATATTTTCGGCAGAAGTATCAGTTGGGCTGATCAAAATAGGTGGTGGGGTCCCAGTATCTTCATCATCTAAATGTAATAAATTAAAGAGCGTTTGAAATCAGGATACGAGAGGATAAGAAGCGAAAATATTTTCGAAATTTGATTAGAATTAAGAAGATGAGAGGAAGAATAAGAGGGAGAGAGGGAGGGAAATTTTATATTATATCCGTACCGTTGAATATTATCCCTGTATCGCGGGAGAAATAAATAGGAAAAATAGATGACACTAGATGTACCTAGCATCCAAATTTAAATAGAAGATTTACGTATAAAGAGTATAGCTTTTTATATTCAGTTACTTGGATACATTCAAAGTTTTAAATAAGTTTATTAATATATGAGTAAAAGTCTAAAAATGTAATATTAAAAATCACAGATACAATAAGTGTGTTATTGCAATTGTTTCGGTAAATATAATTTACCCTAGACCTCTTAATGAAAGTGTAAAACGAGCATCGTGAAATATCTGAGAGAGATGCACGATAATGCGCATATAAGAATAAGTAGAACAAAATTCAAAGATAGTTGAACAAGAGATGCTTTTAGGCTGGATAATACAGTTTAATCTATTTTTAAAAGCTAAAGATAGAGATAGGTTGGCTCGGGAGCTACTAAAATCCACATTTTGTAATTTGAATGGCTTTGCCAAACTTTCTAGGGTCGACCGAGACTTAATATATACGCATCAAGAACTATACACCAATGACGACAAAACCAATAATTAGACTAATCTCCTGCAACACACATCAACTATAACGAGGCAATAGTTAATCGTCATAGCGTGAAATATTTTCAAGTGCCCTCTTGGCCCCTCAGTCCCCTATAGATTCCAAACACGCACAAAACGATTTTCTTTTTATAGATTATAATTCGATTCTAATAATATTTAATTTACGCGCGGAAATTATTATAGTGGGACGCGCGCGGCGGTAAGATACATACACTTAACGTTAATCTTTTAGAGATGCGCGTAGGGCGGCAATTGATACGTATATGTACAAGATATGACTATTGATTATTGTTTTGTACGATTACAGTCGGTCGTCGAATCGATCGGTCGTACAATCGCGTATTTCTAACAATAAATGGAAAATGACTATATCATCGTGATATATCTGAAATTTATCAACCGTCACGACTTGCGGTGTCATATTCGAAAGATGGAGGAAGCTAGTATACGAGCTATAGATATGGATGTAAAATGATCGAACAAAAATCGGAAAATCGAAATGAAATATATTATATATATGTCGTGCGAGTCGGCGCGCACATGGTCGCGGGCCGCGGGTCGTCAGTGCGGCTGCCAATGGCTGACTTAAGCTGCGAGCTGCGAGAGGAGTGAATATTTTTGGAACTTGATCGACAGAGATATTCGTAAGAATATAAAACTGCATTATGCGGCCGTGATTGGTGATATCGCGCGGCGGGGCTTTCCGCCTTGGCTCACGCGCCGCGCCGCGCCGCGCCGCGCCGTTGTGTTCCAATTTAATGCATGTCCGTAAATATGACGACGACGACGATCGTCGAGTTTGCGAGCGTGAAATCACGACCGAGATTGCACGTAAGTATAACGGGGTATCGCGTATTTCGAGCAATTTTGCGCGTATACGCGAGAAACGTAAAGAGCGGAGAGAGCGTAATTAAGCGCAATATCGATCGATCGAGATCGAGATTCCGAGACATTCGCGAGACTCCGGTCGAATTGTTTTCAAACGTCGAGCTATTATTATAGGCGCGCGGATGCGAGAAACGAGAGGCGATTAACGATCGAGATAATTAAGCGTCACACACGCCGAGCAGCGGCGATAGTAGGTATAGGTATATAAAATATATAGTCGATAGTAGGGATTTCACACGGGGATAAAAATAAAGGAATCAAACGTCGCGCTAAAAATATCGTATGACCGTGGGAGTCGTGTTACGAAAGTGCGGTATGTCACGCGCGCCCGCTCTCTCGCTCTCGCCCATTTTATTTACCTTTCTTACGTCGTTTTTCCTTCCGTTTCCTTGGCTGCACATCGCCAGACATTTTTCGACGAGCGAACGCCTTCTCGTCGAGTATCGTCGCGATCGTCCCGAAGAATTTGAATTTTCAAACGATCACCGCACACCACTCCCACCACTCTACAAAAATTTGTTTCGCGAGACGCGGATGATAGATCGCGGCGCATTCGGCACTAGGCGCTACCGACCACCAACTTACCGAGCGCAAAACATCCTATATAAATTTATTCCATGTCACTAGAATAACTAACGCGTCTCGCGTGCCACCCTGCCACCTATCGCGCGACAGGGAAAGTTCCTAAAACTACTTGGACTCGTAGGGCTGAGTTTCCACTGAGCGCGTCACGCGTCGCGTCGTCTGTCGTTAACCAATCTAAATATCCAGTCACAATTAAATAATGTAATAAAATAAGATGTTTTAATTCGTATCGTATGAACCACCATTCACCCCCAAATTTATCGATAAATCGATACCGATGCGTCATACCACGTATGTATGTACACAACATATACATACATACATTTCTTTCTTTTGTGACGTGTTGTATGTATGTATCTTTAAAGTTTTTTTCTCTATACAGAGATGCTCTCGATTGACAATCGATACGACTAACAACAAGAATTATCTTTCAAGATCGCACCACCCTAGGCTTTTTTGGCCTTCTAAACTACGGAAGAAGCTCATCGCGGAGTTAAATTCGAAAATAAGTTACGTGTGTGAATCGTTTCATTCGTACATACAAGAATCTTTTAGAACGTTTATAAATGACCATCTGCCGTAAACGTTGCTCGTATTCTAAAAGATAAATTGTTTCTACATTTTTCGCGATATTTAAATATCTTCAAATCGAAAAGAATTCTTTCAGTATTATCCTTCGATCGTGTTTTATTATACTGTTTAATGATATCTCTTTTCCAATCGTCCCGAAGAATTTGAATGTATTAATTCGGATATTGTGTGTAATCGCGGAAGATTATTACACGGCTCTAAATAAATATGGATGATACGTTGTCAATGGAAACGAAATTGTTACTATTATATATATATATAAACGACAATTATTATATTATTATACATAGGACTTTTGCATGCAGAGGACTTATTTCGTTTATTGCAAGAAAAACTTATGTACAATATTAAAATACACAAAAAGTGTATGCTACAGAGCACTAATTTTCTCTCTCTCTCTCCCCCCTCTCTCTTCACTTTAATTAAATAATGTATACATATACATATATATTAATGCTCTCTGGACCCTAATAACTTTCCGCCCGGTGCCATCCAATCACGAAGAAGAAAAAGAAGAAGATATTAATGCTCTGCAGATTCAAGAGAAAATGTTCTCGAATCCTCAATATATTTTAAGGCACAATCTATTTCTAAGGCTAACGTTTTCTACAAGATAACAATAGTTACTTGATGAACACAACGAGAGAGATATAAAAATATTACTAAATTACTAATATAAAATTAATATAAATAATACCGTTCGTAAGTAGAATTACCACATGTAAACCTGCATCGAATTTTCGAAAATTTTTCGGAAGCGTATATACTACGAGACAAAATTACCTTCCATGCAGTTTTCCAAGGTTCTTTGAAATAATTTGACTTTTTGATGTCCATTTTTCTATAAACGCAGGTTAATTTTAATCTTGGTTTATCTTACCTGTCGTCTTTTCCTATATAGTTCTATAAAGAGTTAGAAAAAGATGGAAAGTAAGTTAAACCGAGATTAAAGTTAATCGACATTGGTAGAAATGGCCGGGCATGAATCGCATGTAAAACGACTTGTCATGGAATTCTGTTTTCAACCTCCAACTTTTGCGTCAAAAATTCCATAACGGTGCTTTCTAATTACAAACGATAATTTAAGCGTTCTTGTAAACTTCTTGATTATCTGCTTGTTACTTAATACGTAAGAAAGTTGTATTATTTGTATTAAATTTGTGTAAATTAAAAATGCAATGCAGAATAAATTATCGGAAGACAAAAGAAAGGACAAGATTGAATCCTTCCAACGAAAATATGTGGCAACTGTAACATTTAAATAAACAATTTACTTTAATAACCAATTATGTAAATAAGATTACATTTTCCTTCAAGTACCAAGTACTTATTGCGACATTAACGTAACTCTAAATGAGCCGACTCAATCTTTAGCGCTTTACTTTGAGGAAGATATCTGTATTTCTCTATGTCATATAATAATGTACGAAGAAAAGGAGAAAAATCGACATTATATATCATAGTAAACATCGAGTCAAATTGTTCATTAATTTGCGTCTAACAATTGCGTTTTACTTAATAATTTATATAATATTATCTCCATATTTTTTCTCTGCATTGAACAGGAAAAAAGTCTGTATATACTAAAGTATATACATAGGCCTTGCATGGATATGTTAAGTTTTCAAACTAGATTCGCGCACAGTGAATTCTAATCGCGCGCTCAATATTGAGATTTTAGATAATCCAACTATTTTATAAACAATATTTGATTTATCTACAGATTTACTAAAATTATCTTAGATCTTACATCTAGCAAAAATGGATAAAAATGTTAGATGGAGATCTATTTCCTACACGTGTGGAAAAGAGATTTCTGTACACTGTACATCTAATGTTTATAAATTGTATAATATTTGAACAATAATTATTGAACGATATAACTATATACATTTTTTGTCTTAACAATTTTCTCGTGTGTTATTGTGTGTTATTGTAGTTGTTCTTTACTAAAATGGAGGGATTATAGTCATAATATTAGTATGGCTGTAGAGCTATTTGACATACGAGTTTCACATCACGAAACATGTAATTTTCGATTGCAGTTGTTTTCGCAACTTTGTATATTATAAATCACTGTGATATATGAATATATGTATAATAAAAGTTATCTCTTTATATTTAGCCTCAATTAAACAACTGGATATTTTTATATTTAAGTCATCTTTATACTTTATCGGAACATGGAAAGAAACGCTTTTAGGTTCATTCACAAACGTACACAATATTATCTCCCCCCTACACACGCACACAAACACTCACGCTCGCACGCGCACGCACATAAAAAACCCCCCTTCTTCCTTCCTTCTCTCCCTCTCTCTCACACACTCTACTTAAATAATTAGAATTTATTGCAACAGAAACCGAATATTATCAACTTTTCAGAATTGTTCTGAAAAAAATATTGTAAAAAACTAATCTTTTCTTATATAGATTTAAGTATATGTGTTTTATTATAAATTATATTAATTGCTTCACATCACGAGAGAATGATCTAAATCAGAGAATTCATTAAAAAATCTTAAAAATGGTTAACCATAATTTGATAAAATGTTACATACGTGTTCTATATACTTATCCCGCATTAATCTTTTTTAAAAAATTAAAATATAATTTTCATCATCTTTTAATTGTGCAATTAAAGATAGCCCTTTAATAAATGCCGAATATGTCTTAAGAAATGTAAAAAAATTTCAAATTAATTATGACCAATACATCTTATATAAAAAATTTGTAGCTTAGATAGTTTAAAAGTTATTACGAATGTTGATTTCATATTCTATCACAGGAAATTGATCAAATATTCATTCAACGTATAATCAATTATAATAGCATCGTAAAGTATACGAACAATATATGAAAACAAAACATTATTAAAGTAACATTTAGCAACAAACAAACAAACACGCGCGCACACACACACACAGTTCGAGATTGCAAGATCTTTTTGTTATATCTGTCACATATCTCTTTCCATTAAAATTTTAACAGATCTAACATTTTCGTTTTTATGTAAAAGTCTATATTAGAATAACTAATAAAATATAAGAATTGATAACAGAAAGAGGTACATATTTTTGAATAAATGTAAATTCAGACTGTTTTATAATAAAAGAGAGTCTACAATGATAAATGCAGTAAAAAAATTTACTTGCGGCTACTTTAGGCTTGTAAAGAATAAATTTAGCGCCTGTACGATTAGATGTTGTTTACATCTTTCCCACCATATGGCTCGATTGAATTTATAAAAGTGCAAACACTAGAGCAAAAAATACGGTTGGTTGTTTAGAAATCCTGAGATTTTTTTATCAAATTGTAAGGTAATTACTTCTATTTTTGTGACATTAATAGGCATTACTATATTCTTATCTTAAGGATGTGCGTATTTATAATTAATACAGAAAAAATTGGGCTCAAAATTGATAGAATAATATATGAATCAAAGATAGCGGTAATTGTATTCAATTACAGTAAAAAAATTTCTCTATAATCTATAACAATAACTATTACGTAATATTACATAGCTATAATTGAGTGTTTTATATCGACGAGAACTCGACCTTTCAATGAATGAGATTACAAGTTGTGCAATAACACAATCAATGTCATATTTATGCACATACATCTCCAATAATATTGAAATGAGATGAGAAAAATAAATAAATAATAAATAGTAGAGATTTCTGTGATGACAAGATGTTACGTTCTCTGCACAGCATGGTAACAAATCAAAGGATACGTTAAATTACATTCCGTTATAACTCATTCTCTCTTTTTCTCTCTCTCTCTCTCTCTCTCATTTATCTGGTATCCAAGAGATAAATTAAAACGATTCGTCATAAAAGGCAGACATATGCAACAGAAAAAAACTGCCTCCAACAGCAGCAGAGTCATTAATTAGACACAACAGAAAGATTATATACGTATATAATCCTATGTACAATATATATATATGTATATATATATATATATATATAGCAATAAGAAAAGTAGCCAAGAGGAATTGTACTTTTCCTTTAAAAAAAGCGACCAATATAAATTTCTATATTTTCTCTCATTCCTCCGTGACTTTTTTTTTAAATTTCTAGAAACGTGCAACTTACATTTGTACATCATAGGTAAATTAGTGATTACCACGCTCACTCATCGATTTACAAGATATGTCAGGGACATCGTCCTGTAATCGTCTTGTCAATGTACATTCGCCTAGCACTCTAATGTTGTCATAATTACCCAATTTTCGCGACAATGTACCCGATAAATTAATACTATCTGCCGTTAGTAGACTGGTGCTGTCTAGTCTTTTATGATTTTCCATACTTTCGTTAGCGTTTCTTTCCGATTTATCAGATCTTAATGTATTGTTTAAGCTATGATCGAATTTTCTGAGATCATTTTGGATACTTCTGATAGTATCGCTATTGTTTTCGTATCCTCGCAACAAATGATTTTCGTTCTCATACCTACGATTAATGGAGTCAGGATCAAGACACTTTCTGAATGTATCGTCGTATCTTTGACTCTCGACAATTTTTCTAGAGAATCCCATGTCGTAATGTTCCGTCTCTATAGATCGTTGATTTAGACCATCCAACTCGTACATTCGCTTTGTCAACTGATTATCGAAACCTGCTCTACTAGCTAAGTGGAGGTAGTTGTCATCACCGATGGGAGCCTGTCTGCAAGAGCCAAGTACGCAAATATTATTTTGTAATAGCGAAAATCCAACATACATCCGACAAAACAATGAGCTATATCACACATACTTGCTGCCGTATTTGGTGTCGCGTGCCAGTCTTCTAAAATAGGCTCTATGTTCACACTGCAACGCATATGCAGCATCTCTAAGTGCGATTAAAGTCTTGAAACACGAAGGTACATCTTCAATAGGCGATCCACCATCCGGAATAACACACATATCGCTAGCACCATAAACCGCCTGGCATTCACATGCATTCATCAATGTATCGAGACGTGGCAGATTTGTGAAGATTAACGAATGTATTCTCTGCAAATCGCGATCTGGGTCTAAGACCATTCGCAGTCCAGCCTCTATTCCTGGCGATACTTGACTGCATCCCGGTGCAGTTTCAGCAACTGCCCGACAGCTACATACGTTGCAGGAGCAAAAAGTTAGAATAGAAATACATACATACACGTTTCTCGATATCCACCACATTACTCACCAAAGCCAATGGCCATTGATGTATGCACTTGGATGATATTTTTCCAAGCGGTTACTGTTTGTTTGACATATTTTTGTGAGAATGTCAATCCATTCCTTTTCTTCTACACAATTACCAGCTTGAACATACAATGCCCTTTGTGGTTGAATAATTTGAAACATGTTTTTCATCTTGAAAGAATCTTCGTGAAGTCTTTCCACTGCTAAAATTTCTTCTAATGGTATCTTACATAAAGGTTCTTTACCTGTAAATTATATAAAGTATTCTATATAAAAAATTGTATTTACTGTTCTTGTATACTGTTCCTTAAGAGAAAGAGATATAATCTTTATAAAAGATATAATCATAAAAGGGTATTCACCTTTGGTTTTAGAATATGTCAAATCATGGGTGGTAAGTCTAAAATATCTCTGCTTAAAATTCTTGCGCCCAAATCGTTTTCTGCCTTGTGCTCGTTTAATCATTACTCTATTAAAAAAATATATTACAATTAAAAAATTGCATTTAAAAAATACTCTTGTAGAAAGATTAATTTATCAATAGACAAATATAAACGTTACTTGATGATACCAACCTCTTGTTACAATTGGTAGTATGCATAAAGAGAAAGTATATTCTATTAGAAATATACAAAGTTTTTAAGCATTTACTTGTGTAATCTGAATACTATATTTTCAAGTTAACACAAAATCTGACTTAAGGAGCATTTATTATATTTATTATATTAGATTTTTTTAGATCTTTCTCTCTCTTCTCCCTCTTCTTTCTGTTTATGTATGTACATGTGCGTATATGAGCGCGCACATGTGAACTTTTGATGCAAAAGACATGAGATAGAGAAAGAGAGAAAAGAAGAAGAAGAAGAGATGGAGGGAGGGAGATATATATATATAAATATATGCGTGTTTATATATATAAAAATAAATGAATGTACCCTTCTTTGAGTACCACTGGTTGTTCTTGCAATACCGTTGGACGCTGTTTTGTGATACCGCTACTACTATTACTGCTAGTCGATATTATCTCTAGAAATTGCTTGACTGCTTGTATATGTCTTTCCGTGTAAAACTCTCTATAATATCAAATTGTATATATAATAAAGAAAAAAAATTATTTGTTGCGTTTAATATTGGGTTGGCCAATAAGTCCGTTATTTATAAGTAAAATTTATAAGTAAAAAACTACACGGACTTATTGGCCAACCTATTACTTAATCTTTAAACTTTCTGATACTTTTCTTGAACGAATATTTATTAAAACCTTACCTGTATACACATTCCATGTATTCTTCTTTGCATACACTGCCTGCGCCTCCTCTACAAGACACCAAATTTCCAAGACTTTGAATCGTCTTAGATATTAATGTTAATGTCCTATTGGTCTGTGAATCCTACAAAATAGCATACGTTACAGGTAAATTCAACGGAGAACTGCTATATAAAAGTATATAAGACATTCTTCATATATAATACATATCGTTTCTTCAGTTATTTACAATTTGTTCGGTAGTGATATCAAATAATCTTGGACCCAATATTGCAGGAGCGAAAAATCGTAAAAAGATAAATCCACTTATCACCGAATATCTCACTTCCTTGTTTTTTGGAAAGTGAGTTGCAGCGAGTTCTCTCAAACACCAAAACATTTCACACATTAAAGGCGGACATCTTACTCCTGACGTTGTTATAGCTACAAATACTCTTTCAACATATTCCTATGAAAAAAGATGGCTATTAGTATACCTCTCGTTGTCTTGAAAAGAACGTTAGAGTTACAAGCACTTGTAATTTAATACCTTCAAATTCGTCAAATTCGTCTCTGTTGTATTGCCATCCTTTACCCGAGTTGGATCTATTTCACATGGCTTTTTTTCAAGAAAGACTTGTTCCATTGCAGGTCTAAGAGTACTATGCAAATAATGAAGACCCGCTAATCTCATGCCTTCGTCCATCATCTTGCTCACTAATGTATTACCTCGAAAGATGGTCGTTGGGTCACTTAAATAAAAAAATTGCCTTTTTATAATTACAATATGCAATATGTAAATAATTGAAGTGAATAATAAGACTAACAAGACTAGTTGATACATCTAAATTATTATAAAATAACACAATTAGTTGGCTTACGTCAATTTAGAAATCTCATGACTAGCAAGTGCTCGCATCACAGATACCAGCTGTCCATGATGCACCAATACTCGAACTAATGGTTGCGCAGCTTCCATTTTACTAGCTACAATTTCACCCAATATGTAAACAGCCGATGATGTTATCGGCTGAACATTGACGCTTTGTAACAATAGACTTTTAAGTTTATCGTACACTTCAGATGGGAAGACATGATCGGCTACGTAATGAATCTTCAAACGTAAAGATCCCAAACCTGGTAACGTACCAGGTGGTGTTGAATTACTTGAAATTTTACTTGGACGATGTTTTGCTGCTCTAGGTTGTAAAAAATACCTGTGCGAAATAAAATAACGTACGTTATTCGAACTACCGTGCGAGAATCCGTGACCATACGAAAAGCAATAATACAAGCGTATACCATGCGGTTGTTGTACTAGTTTCTTCTTTTTGTGTTCCTTTTAACGTAACTCGCACTTCTCCAAGAAACACCGATTGTTCCCCCATGCCAGGAGATGCGTGCCACAAACCAACAACTACTTCTCCAACTTGAGCTCCTTCAATAGAATAATGGGAGACATCTTTGTCTCTGGTCTCGGTTAACTCTGGCTACAATGTAAAAGAAACCACACTTACCGCACTGTTCATGTACACTGCATCTGTGCACGTGTATACTCTGCGCGCGCGCGCGCGTGTGCGCATATACGTGTACATATGCATAACGTATAAATAAGAGAATAAGCCGAGATGATATTACAGGCTATTCTTACCTCAAATACAAATGTCTCGTTAAAATATGGAGATGCTGTTTTCTTTTTAACCTTTGTGCGCTTAGATATTTTTTTACCATTACTATACATGACTGTAACAATTGCAAAGGGATCACAGCTACCATTTTTAATGGTTAATTCACTACATTCTATTATTCTGTAATGCATAAAGCCAAAGACACATATTACTGGAGGCCGTGTGTGTGCATATACACACACATACATATATATCTATATATACGTATATATATGTTGCATATTCTAGTTTTATGTATGAGACAGTCGTGGGACAGTCGTCGCGACGTAATATGCGACGACTGTTGTGTCACTGTACCGTTGTCTCTCACCTTACTGTAAGTTTAGGCTGAGGGTGTCCGACTTGATGTTGCAAAGCAAGTTCCAAATGAGCCTTGCCTTGGACTTCAGAGTCAGCGTCGACTGGTTTCAGAGGAAACCAATGCTCTTTATTATGATATGTAGCTAAATCTTCTCTCTTTATCGCTACCTTTCCCAAAATTTTATCCTGCTTTAAATGTCTATCTCTATCATATACATAAATGCCAAGGTAACGAAATTTTCTGGGCACTTCAAATTGAAACTCCTCCCCAAAAAACGGACTATATAAAGGTCACAAAATATATTTCCTTGTAAATGATTTAAATATATGGATTATATTACGAGGTGAAACAAATTTTGCAGATTTGATTTGACAGACTTACTTGAGAGTTCTTTCCATAGTTGTCGTCCTGAATATTTCTTCTTGATCCAGCGACAAGGTGCAGTAAACGTCTCGCGTACCTGGCGACCCATGACTTCGACTTTGAAGGTTCTTTGCTTCTCCTGTAGGAAAAGTGTCGGTAGGCGTAATTAATAAGAGATATTTCTTAGGTGAAAAATAATTCCGAGTTACTTACTAATTACGTTCGAATTACATTTAAACCGCTATTCGCGTTAATCATTTCTTCTCGAGAAATGATTAGGCGAAGGAAAGATTGTTATATATTTACATTTAAATGGACTGTGGCTATACTATATCGTTAGACACGTCTTACAACCGTGTCTAACAATAAGTAAGCGTCATTACAGATTCTCTTGAGAAAGTGTCTATCACTTGGTGCAACGATTTCGCGCACAAGAAAATATAAGTACTGGTAAATTTATAAAAATATAATATATGTTTACATTATTGTTTACAATTACATTATATCAGATTATCACCCACGTTGCACAGACACAATAGAAAAATGAATGCTACACAGGTAAAGATACCTACGTAAAGTAACTCGAATGTAATTATCGATTTATTGATTTCCAATAATTCGAATCGCGCTACGCAGCACGCTGCACTTTTAATAACTATTTCACCCGCGTAATATCGCAGGCATGACGAGACTGCATGAAACGAAATTTTACGACCAAATCCTGACTTTATTCTAAAAGGCCATTGTCGCCATTGTGTCAAACATTCGTGTCAAGGTGTCAAGTGTCAATTCGCGTCATATTAACGTCGACTCGCTCGTTATTTATTTATGAAGCAGGTTGTCGAATGCAGTTGGAAGATGGCAATTTCGGAAATATAGAAAAAAACGGGAAGGCGTTCGCGAGCCTGTTAGGAAAAGTACACTGCTTCTCCGTACGTGTCAGACGATTCGAATAGTTGGAATAACGAAGAACGCACATCATTTCACGTATTTCATGTGAATAGAGGATCAAGACAAAATTTTACATTCGACCGAAGACATTTTCGGTACATTTTCTGTCCGTGTCCGTGATCGCACAATTTTCTTACCGTATACACAGACGGTACAGATCATGCGGCATACACGCATACACATGCACCCGCGCACGCACGCACGTATCAATGCATGCGTGCGTGCGCGCGCGCGCGCGCGCGCGTAGGAGGACAACGACGCGTGGGAGTCGGGAATGTACGCCAGCGATCGCCCATCGCTAGCGAATTTCGCGTGAAAATCGGATGTCGTCCTCGATCGATTCACACACATTACCGTCGTTGCCGGACGCAAAAGCCCGACATTCGTCAGCCGTTTTCAAGCTTTCGCTCGAAGAAACGACAGACGATACAACGGATACGGCCGTAGGAGTTGAATTGGGTGACATCCCGAACGCGCGGCGCCGAGCGGAGCGGCGCGTGAAAAACGGCGCCCACGACCGACACTGCAACCGCGATCGTGTCCCGCGCGGAGCCGGAGCCGGAGGTCGCACCGTGGCGATAAACGCCCGTCACGCATCACGCTCACGTCAATCACTCGCGGCACCGCCGCACACCACCCATTTCCCTACCGATTTTGATCCTTAGCCTCTCTTCAACGCGGACTAGGCGCGTCTCCTCGGCCATGTTACCTCCATGACACTACTGAGTGACTACACGAACGAAACGCAAGCGGTTCGTTCATTCTGTGAATGGGTCTAAGCCAGGGCCGTGACACCGGGCACGGGGCCCAGCGCCCAGCGCCCTCTCCTCTCTCTACAGTACCCCCCTACCCTACCCTACCCGCTGCCTACCCGGCACCCGCTGCCGCTAGTGCCGCGTCAGCCGCGTGCCGCAGGCCACAGTCCTCGACGTCTTCGCCGTGTCACCGCGATCCGGGCGTCTCGGGCGTCGGGCGATCCAGTAGCCATCCGACATCCGATTCTGCGATACTGCCGCAATACTCATCCGTATCCCCTCCCGTTCTCACGCGATGCCATTACTTCCTTCTTACAGTTCTCACGTCCGTTCTTGCCAAGCTCGTGTCTACTACTCGCGCTTTACGAATACATTATCATGGAAAGAATCGAGAGAGAGAGAGAGAGAGAGAGAGAGAGAGAGAGAGAGAGAGAGAGAGAGCCCGCACGTAGAGGCGACAGCGAGTGGTCCGCGCCACTATGTTGTCACTTGCAATTACTTACTCTTTATTTCATCGTTTCGTTGCGAGAAAAAGCCGCTTCCGGATTTTACGACAGGATATCGATAGTGCTGATATAACGATATTAACGATAGATTATTATTCTCATTCGCCTCAACGCAAAAATAAGTTATTCCAAATGAATTTGTTCGTCGATAAGTTAATGTAAACAACACAAGTTAAGGAAGCGATTAATTATTTTTGACTGATAGTATCGCTAATCTTAATTTATTTGATTAACGATATGAAATAGCTATTATGTATGTTGTTGACCCATAAAATTATACCCATCGTTACGTACGACAAAGAAATATGCGCGACATTTTTTCAACGATCCAACACGTCCGTTTATTTTCTCATGCAACGAGTCGTCAATGCTGTTCGACCGCGTGTCCTATGGCGCGCGTGCCACTCGCTACGAGGTTGGCGTATACCGGGTGACCAATACATAAAGGTGCGTAATGCGTACGCGCATCACGCTTTCCTCGCTGCATTCACGATGTGAGATGTGAGAATTGCGAGATGTGAGCACATGTACATAAATATGAGCGCAGGATTAAACCCACTGCTCTCTCTCTCGCTCGCGCGCGCGAGACTCGTCTCATCTTTTTCTTGAGCGCGTGGTCGGTATCTTTGGTTTGTCAAGCCTAGAGCTGTTTGTTGCTCTTGTGCACGGTGTGTTACACACGGCGAGAACGTTACATGCTCGCGCGCGTACTCGGGACTCGGGACGGCATTGGTTTACGTCGCTCAACTAAGCGCGTGTATAAGTGGTGACTGTGGTGAGCCACTTCCTGATGGCGCAATGGCCCGCTTCCTCCCTCCCTCCAGCCCTCTCTCACGCTCTCTCGCTCTTCCGTACATTTATTAACAACAAATACAATACAAGTATTTATATTATGCAAGTCTTGGTACGTGCGTGTACTCTTTTCAAGAATTGTCGCGCACGAAATTTATTACTAAGTACACAAGAATAATTAGGATAGTGTATGAAATGCAGATCTGCGAAATAGAATTTAAGATAAAAAATTTTACAAAGATACATCGAGATAAACACTACTTATAGGAAGGTCGAGTTTAGAAAGGCGATATGTTTTCTCGCGAACCGCGAGAAAAGAAAAAATATAGCGTACCCTTGAGCAGCAAAATTTTTAAAAATTTATAAGAACTAGATTATTGATTGCCATCTCCCGCAGCTGCTTTCAGGGAAAAGTTACTGTATCAGAGTATCTCGCTCGACCTCGACGAAATATGTGTATATATATATATAAGTTGGGGCGGATCAATAGAGAGATCGTAGGTCGTAGGGAAAGAGAGAAGACGCCCTGTGAGACCACTAACGTTGCTTGCGATTTAATGAGAATTTTGCTATTTTTCCCCTTTGTTGCCGTCCTCGGCAATCTCGGCATGCGAACGAGCGCGAGGTTACACAAGGAGCTGTCCTCGCGTTACCTCCTTGCGAAATGATCGTATCGAGCACGTTGAAGCTTGAAATCATACTAATTTCTAGGGTGGAAATCTCCGTGAACTGAAAAATGTATTAATGTGTGATGGGTGATTTTCTCCGAGATTTTCTCTGCGGGCGCGTCGATGCTCGAGGTTCCCCCTTGACGACATATCGCTATCTAGATCTTAATTATAAAGATTTATGATATTATGCAGATTGCAGAGAGCAACTAGCTCTCTCGGCGTAACTAGCGTCGTATACTTTTGCAAGACTTTCACGGAAGATTTTCCCACGTGGCCCGTATATACACGCCGCGCCCGCGCCGCGCTCATACGCTCTTTCCGCGACGCGTCTTTTAAATTTAAAGGTAAAAGAGAATCATGGCTTTTCGTTCGTTTCTTTATTCTATATGTCTTATCGTCACATTTTCACACATTTCCATGCAACATGCAACATCTTCCGTACGTTAATAAAACCCGAATTACGTCAATTGACTTAATTTTGCTCCACACTATTTTATTTTCCATGACACGGAAAACGTTTGAAATTTCAGTTATTCTATACAATCTACATTATTTCTGGTACGTCTGATCTGACAATAAGACAATCTATTCTTTTGTAACGATAAACCAATTGATTAAAGATACGTACGCTATCAAATCGACTTGGCTTTCTCTCGGCCAGTTTTATCAAAACTAATATTGCATCGTCCGCGTCGTACAAGCAAGTTGTAAACATTATCCTCGACGTCCTCCTCCTTACCGCCGGAAATAGGCTCCTTGATATACGTCCTTTCAACTAACGCGAGTGCGAGTGGGAATAAACTAACTTGACGGACAACAACTACGTGTCGTTACGTCGTACGCGCGAGATGAGAAAGTGTTCCAAAACCCGATCAAGAGAGGAAACGACTCACGATCCATTTAAATTTCAGTCAAGATTTAAGCTAAGAGATTTTTTTCTTAGGATTAATTATAAATTTACACAAATGAAGCATGTCCTACGGACCTACGAAGTTGTATTACGACACATCGTACGATACTATAATAATAACATGTGGTAAGAGAGAAGAAAGAAACTGTTGGATGGCGGATTAGAAATATAAGTATATTGGATAGTAATATAAGTACACGCGCGGGTGACGTGTGGACTTGTTTTTCATCGACAATAACCGTCGCTCGACAGAGGACGAAAAAAATATATTAACGACGATGCGCGCATAAACGCGGCAGCCAGGAGTAGTTGGATGGTCGAGGGTGGAGGGTGGAGGGTGGCGGCGAGCGGCGAGTCCAAGTCACGACGCGCCGCGCTGCGCCGCGCCTCGATCGAGCGAGCGCGTGAATGAAACGGGTGGAGCGGTTACGAGGAAAAAATATGAATGAAGTCGTGGTAGTGACAGTCGCGTACGGTTTACGTTTAGCGCGCATGCGTCCCCGAGCCGTAAGCCGTAATGCATGTAGCACGTGCATCGTTTCGTGTCATTCAGCGTCAACACAACAGCGTCGTAAAACTATGCGAGGAGACGGCCGGACGGACGATCGGCCAAGGTGAGATGTCGATATAACGTCGCGTCGTCATTCGTCATATGCCATAGATCGCACGTGCTACTACAATATTGTTAAGTTAACGTTCTCTCCTTCTCGCTTACGAATTTGTTTTTTTTTTCTTTGCAAAACGAAGTCGGTGTCCGCGTCGGTGACAATAATAATCCCGCCGATGACAATCGATAACGACGATAACAATTAACGTGTATAGCGCGTGGACCGACGACGGCGAAATTCTTTCCTCCTTGCTTCTTTTCTCCTCTTTATCATCGACCCTATACTGAAATAGCGGGCGAGAGGATCGGATCGTTAGATATCTCACTTGGAAAAATGTCCGATCTACGCGATGCATGTCAGTCAGATATGTTAGATTTCAATGGTGTCATCTGATGTCGACGTGCGACGCGCGCGGCCGCGGAGAACCTTCCTGAGAGGAAAGATGGAAGCTTTATTAATAACTCTGCTCTAATTGTAAGAGCACAAGGTATCGCGCGTTATGCTTTTTCTCAACCGATCTCGACTGATGCAATTCAGGGAGTCTATAGAATTCGCTCTAGAATTCTAACGCAAAACGCCCATCAACGCTGACACGATGCCGCGCCGTCTCTCTCATTTCTCCGGTCGCTCCGATCGACGGAGGTGAGAATCCGAGGCCGGGGCCGGGTATGCCGAAATTGGCGAAATTGTTACTCGACTCGACTCGCGTATATTTGAAGTTGGACTAGTTGGAGGCACTTGAGATTCCTGTGGGCGCGAGCAATGTGTTTAATTACGTGTCACGTGTCACGCGTATCGCGTGCGCCACGTGTGCGCTGTATGTACGCGGCTATAATATCGAGTGCAATCGAGTGTGTTTCTCGCACTCGTTACGCGTCAATCGCGTCATAAAGTCATAACACGTCATATCGCGTCATATTGCCGGCGCCGGAGTCCGCGACGTATACTCGTACATATGTACGCGCCACGCGGACGTGCGAACGGTGAACGCGTCACGAAAATTGAGCGCGGCCAATCAGCCAATGTACCTTTCCTACGATTGAGAAATTGAGATGACTCGTTACCGTTGGCGCGATGCGCGCTTGTGCGTGCGTGCGTGCGGGTGCACCTCGTGAAAATATATATGGATAAGCGAAGACGCGCTTCTCTCTAATCTCTATTAGGTAGCTCATCGTGTTGAGATGCGAAATTTGCAATTTTGAAATTATTTTCAGTGACGTGCGACGAGCACCAGTGAAGAAGCACGATCCTTTCTCGAGATAAATTTATTGTCGATTTTTGCGCAGTAGGGCGCGACTCGGATCGGCATCGTACCTATTTCTCCTCTGATGAAATTTTTCTCCTGCCGCGATGCCGCCCGAACGGCGCGGGCCACGTCTAACGGAGAAGTTGCTCCGGAAGTCGCTCGATCTTTATTCCCAGTTTTGCGTTCAATGGTTAAATTCTAAATATAAAGTCGCGTATAAAGTTGCGCACGCTTGCCCATAGACACCTATGTACACGCGTGAACGTGTTTGGTTTCGAGTTTGGAGCAGTGACCACCCGGCATAACGCGCTTGGCTCGCACCTCGCATCTTTCCTAGCACCGCAAGTTATTCTCTTTGCAAGTTATTCGATTCGAGCCAATTTTTTCTTATCGCTTATTTGCTACGTACATCCAGACTCAAAACGAAAGCGATTTCATGATTGCACGTGGGATATGTTACATGCCATGCAGTATGTAACGTATGTATAGGTATTATGTGCGTGTGCAACTGTCGGTTTATGTATATACGCGACACGTTAATTCTCGTAATTTGTATCTTGCATTCGCAATCTTACTCTCGCCCCTCCCCCCCCTCTCTCTCTCTCTATGCGTTTGCCAATTTTTTCCTTCGTTACTTCAAAGCGAGCGAGCGACATACAAATTTTGTGCTCGCTCCGTATCGATGTACATATAATAAATTTCGGCCAAGTGAACGATAGAAAATTTATAATCTATGACATAGAATTATATGGCAGAAATGGGGAAAAACGGTTGTTGCGGACCACGCAGCAATAAACGTAGGAAACGGTAACAAACTTCCTAAACAGGGAACCGACAAGGGGAAGAAGCCCATCCGTTCGGAGGGTCTTTCACAACCCTCTCCCCACACCCCCCCCCCCCTCCACCAACCGAGTGAATGAGGCAAAAAAGTACAGCGACCTATAATTTCATTATAATTAGCTTCCGCCGATATTACGTTATGTAATTTAATTGTGCCCTTGCGATCGCGCACTTGTTCCGGCGTCCTTTGCGCGAGATTTCTTTTTGCTATTAATTGTAAACTGAAAAACTTGATATCTTTAAAGTTTAAAAGAACGATATATGTAGACTCGTCGAGAGTGAAATAACAGTATAGGAGTATAAGACGAGATTGTTTAGCAATACTTAATGTATCGATTTTCACGCGCGTGATTTTTCATTTCTAATAATTGCTCAGAGCTGATGCGAGAGAGAGAGAGAGAGAGAGAGAGAGATCGGTTGTTGGATAAACGTACTTGTAATTACGAGAAAAAAAGCATTGTGCGTACAACTAAGAATGGTATCTAGATCGAGAAAACTAGACAAGCTACACTATTCTTACAGTATTCCCACGCGAGTACGACCGTACGGTCGTAATTGATCGGTTTTCGCGGAAAAGCAAGCAGACGTTTCCCAACCGTGCTGCGGCGAGCGTGCGATAACGAGAGAAAAGTTGCGGAATAGCAAGAGAAACTCTCCGTAAGCGTAAAGAGAAAGAGAGTACGCACCCGCGGAATCGTGGGGATACAGACTATATACAGAGCGATATAATTGGTATACGCGGGGACCTCGTGAATATCTTACAATTAGAGTCGCACAAGTAGGACGATCCTTTCGGGCCTATTGTTTCTCGCTGCTTGTGCAAAAGCTGAAGTATACTTACGGCTGGCGGGCTGGCACACTAGCCGAAGCTGTGGCCTAGCTTGCCGTACACACGCTTCACGCTTGTCTACGTCTACGCGTTACCCGACCGACCCGCGACCACTGTGCACTGTCGCCATCAGTCACCAGTCGCCAGTCGCCACGGCCATGACAAAAGATATTGCATATGTACGCTATGATGGATAATATGGCTATACGATTGTCGCCAATCCCATTAAATCCCTTGGCCTATTATACAGATTATTTTTACGATATAACGCAATGCGCCGCGAATAACACCATCTCAAATTTCACTCAAGTTTTCCTGTCGTGTGTGTATTCTCGTTTTACTCGTTATACATATATTCATAATTTTTATTATATTTTATAATTCTATAATTCTTCCCCTACAATCCTTTAGATTACTTTAGACTCTTTGATTTAGCTCCTTTGACGAGGGAAGCGAGAATAATCTCATTAATTACAATTGATTTATTTTCATAGAATCTCTTGATGTTCCGATAGTCGATAGTCGATAGACAGTGGCATAATACGCAACCAAGAGGTAGGATAATCTCTTATAACTGGAAATCATGCGAATGCATCCGATATAAAGATTCATTTATCCGACTGAGAAGCGATGCGTAAAACGCGTAAAACGCATAAAACAAGGCCTTGATCGCCTTCGCACCTGTTGCTTGTCTATTTTTTCGCGATAATAACAGTGGAGTACTCTCGAGTGGCATAAAAGACAAAACGGAAATCGAGCCTCACCGTCATTTTTGCGTGGCATTGTTTTATATCATGCCTTCCGTGTAAATGAGGGACGGTCATACCGCGAACAACAGTGAATGCAAAGTCAGAAAATATGGAAAAAGGGATCTTATATTAAATCTTATTCTTCGCACAATTAATTAATAAGTTTCCATTTTCTCAGCACTGTTTGATTGTCTCCCGGTTGGAAGTGTAGGATATAACCGTATAATTCACCTATATAAACATTCTTTTACAATTGTTATTATTGTTAAAAGTGAGAAATGCTTTATATGAGAATGTTTAGCTATACAAACGGATATACATATATATATTTTTTAACTTTAAACTTTAATATAAAACTGCGTAGCTAGAAAAATTTTGCTCAACTCTCGAGTGCAATGTGCATATGTATATATGTATATATTATAATAATTAAATTGAGAACTTTAGACACACACACACACAATTGTCGGAAAATTGTGGAAAAAATTATATAATATTAGGAAAAAATGTACATATACCGACATCTATAGAGATTTGTAACGTGATCAACAACTGATATTTCTACATTATCTAACAGACGTGTGATTTTAGAGTTGCTTTCTTCGCGCATAGATATCGCTAGCTACAAAACCACCTTAACCTTACGCGAATATTGTGTTCGTTGTTTGTCCATACGTAAATACATACTTGGGACAATCAAATTGTGTTGACACAATATGTTGGCATTAATTAACATCATATTTTTGACAATTTTCGCCGGTCGCCTATGCGAAGAGCAATTTTGTTCGGTAGATAACGACGCAAGATTATGTAAAGAAAATGAAAATATTGACCATCGAAGATCATCATTGTATGTGAAAGGTATCGTTTGCACAACCTCAGGTCAAAATTAACTATGATAATTCTGGGATATATCTGGGATGTCAAGTGATTCTGTGAGATGCGATATATACGATGTTATTTATTATAAAATCCTCAATATATTATCTGTTCCTATTCTTAGAAACAAATGAAAGATATGAGAAATATCTAGTGGCGATTCGAAATGCAGAGCAAAACCACGAGGAATGCAATAACACGAAGCACGAATGCTTCAAAAGTGTCATCGCGCGAGATCTAAGGCCTTTTAGAGAGAAGGGCGTAAGCGAAGAAATGATTGAAGCTGCCAGAACTAGGTATCTATTACACCGGTATCACTATTATCACACAAGTATCAAGTATTGGTGACTTAATATTAGTATCTTTTGTCCTTTGTCCTTTGTCTCCACCAAAATTCTTCTAAATTCAATGATAATTGAACCCCGCAGGGGTACATTTTACCAGATAATCAAAGGTAAATTGTACAGAGAGAAAGACTGTATGTTTCCAGCCAGATGTGCTGGAATTGAACATTTCTTATTAAAGATAGTTGGTAATTTGTCCGACATGGATTTAGTTATAAATACCAGAGATTATCCTCAGTCCAGCGAATATTTTGGAAATGCCATGCCTATTTTTTCATTTAGTAAGGTGAGGGACGATTCCGTTTATCTAATTCTAAAACTTTTATTACAACTATATAACATGTATGTACATTTATCGATGCAATTATGTTTTGCTTGTTGAATTTAATAAGAGCTGTGCAGCTTGCAAAATGTATTTATAGACACCACAATATTATGATATTATGTATCCAGCATGGGCATTTTGGGAAGGTGGTCCAGCTATATCGTTGTATCCCCGTGGTCTTGGCAGATGGGATCAACATCGTAAATCGTTGAACAAGGCGAGTTTGGAAATTCCATGGGAAAAGAAAGAAAGTAGAGGATTCTTTCGCGGATCAAGAACGAATTCGGAACGCGATAACTTGATTTTATTAAGTCGTAATAAACCTCACTTAGTAGACGCTCAATATACTAAAAATCAAGCATGGAAATCTAATGAGGTATTGTCATTTTTTTTTTCTGAATCGCTTTAGCGGATTCTACATGTATATTACGACGCGAATGTATGTAAGAAAATTTGAACTTTTTATTTTAGGATACTTTACATGCAACACCAGCATCAGAGGTATCTTTAGAATCGCATTGCACGTATAAATACTTATTCAACTTTCGAGGTGTGGCAGCTTCGTTTCGATACAAACATTTATTTCTGTGCCGATCATTGGTCTTTCATGTCGGCGACGAGTGGATGGAATTTTATTATTATGCCATGAAACCGTGGATCCATTACATACCTGTCCCTAAAAATGCAGATCAAAAAGAGTTGGAGTAAGATAACTCGACATCTAATCTTGCTACGTTGCTATTGATGTTTGCCTTTAATTAAACTATCGACTGGTCTATTTTGTTTTGTTATATTTTTCAGGGATTTGATTGAATTTGCAAGGAACAATGACGATCTATCAAAGAAGATTGCTCATCGCGGAAGAGACTTTATATGGAATAATTTGCGAATGTCAGATGTTACGTATTTTTGGAAACAACTTCTTAAAAGTTATGGTAAACTTGTAGTGTACGAACCAGTATTAAAGAAAGATCTCATAAACATTAAAAAGGAATAGTGAATATAGTCGTGATAATTTTGTACGAACGTTAAATGAATCGCGCGATACTTCTTGGATAATACATAACAAATCGGTACGTATTTCTATGTGTGTGCGTGTGTGTAAGCAAAATGCGCATATAGCGAATAATATGCATTGAAAAATGATTAAAATAAACATATGTATTTATTAATATTATTTGTATGACGATGAAAAATATAATACAATAGAGATTTTGTTCAAGGCACGACACAATAGCGTGGCAAGTTTCAATATGAATTATTAATACCCTAATGTCAGTAGCAACACAAAGAAAGGCATTGCACAATTAAATTTATGTATATTAGATGGTAATATTCAAGCTGCCTTAAACAACAACCAATCATTTAAACAGTTAAAAACAAGATTGTGTAATAAAAAAGTTACGTTCGTGTTGTACAGAAATTCTTTTATTCAACGAATACTGATGAAAAGTACAAAGCCTTTCTTTTTGTACTCTGATAATACTTAAAGGCTAAGTATAATTTTTAACAATTAAGTACTGGTCAAACATTCGTATTATTAGACATTAAGATACTTTTTGAAATATAAGGAAATATATGAGACACACAATTATTAGAGCTGTTTTAACATTTGTCAATACTGAACACAGGAATACTGATCGAAGATAGTTTTCACGTGTATAATCTTTCTTTTCTTACCAAAACGATTGGTGTATGTTTTTGTGTTAAACGCGTGTCAAAGTGCACTTTTATTTTGTAAAATCTAGAAAAGAAAAAGGGGTACTTAATTCATAAGAACTGTATAGATGTATAAATTCTCATACATACAGCACCATTAATGTCAGAGATCAGTCTGACAATTTGCATACAGTTGTAATAATATAGTTATATATAAAACTACAACAGGCTACCGTTAGAAGAAACCGCGAGAAAGAAATGTTTATATAAAACGACACAAGAATTCTCTTCAAACATACTCGATAATGGAAGCGAAATTAAACGTATGGTTTGAAGCGACGTTGACGTATAGAAAAAGTTGCGCTTGAACAGACCTGGCATTTACAATTCCTTTTGGAGAGTTGTATAAATTACAAAAATATTTTCTAAGGCACTTGCGCATTAGATAATAGTCACTTTAGTATAATCGCAACGCACCATGATACTAGCACTAGATATTTATATACATATAAATGGTTCGCGCATGCAAATGAAATTGAACAAAAAGACATTGAATAAAAATAATATACACATAGGCTATAATTGCTTAGTGTTATATGGAATATAGTAGCATTTTTTACATTACATAAGTATAGGAGAGTCTATAATATTCACGCATATAATACTTTCATTAATCAACAAATACATATTTTTTACTTACAATATTGTCAGTAAAGAATCCGATTATTGCTTTATTAATTATTAGTTGTCATGTCGCAATATCCTAATATCCTTTATACATTTCGCGATCTAATCGAACGGTCGGATCTCAAGGAATCAGTATAAGTGCCTTTGACGTTTAAAGTTCTTTGCAAATGATGGACACGCGAATAAACAGGCAGTGTAAAACGTTCTACGTTACGTTACTGCGCGTGAAACATCATTCAAAGGTAGCATAATGGTATCGTGCGTGTGTGTGTGTGTGCGCGCGCGCGTGTATGTATGTATCACGCACACGCACATATTTTTTTGCGCTTGCATTTATAAAAAATGTGTGCAAATTCAAAAATACTTGTTACAGCCGCGCTGCGCTTTCGCTTTTTGCGCAAGCACGCGGCTCAACATCAGTTTAATTGCGACGAAAATATTGGTCGTCGAAAATTTCCTAGCTATCTATTTATTATAAATTATATAATTATCGGGAGCGCAGGCAGGTTCCTGAAGACGCTGCGCCGCGCGTCAACGACAACGGTTTTAATCGGCAGGATCTGCGTTCGAAGTTCGAAGCGGCCAATCACAGACACGTTCACAGTAGAAAAGGAAAATCGATCGGGGCGACGTGGATATGTCTTTACGTAGCCACGACGAACCTCGCGATGATCCCTGTCGCGATGCTGAGCAGAAGCTGCAACGTCCTTCCCGACGGATGTAACAAACTCGCGGATGCCCCAGAGTTTCCGTGATCGTGATCGTGATTCGATGATGTGACGAGCTCGTCGGTTCCTCCTGTCGAATTCAAATTGGAATCGTAGTGGCGCGTAATGTCGCGCGTCGCGCGACGCCGCCGGCGCGCGACGCGGTCGGCGCGTCGCGCATGCGCATGCGCACACTCGAGAGCGTGAAACAGTTGAGGTGAAACATGGCGCGGGCCGGGCCGCGAAGGCGCGAAGCGTCGCACGCCACAGAGATGTCATGTCGGCCGTTTAGCCCTCGCTCTCGCCGCCGTTGCCGGTTGACGATTGACGATTGACGGTTGACGTTTGACGGTTGACGTTTGACGTTTGCCGGTTGCCGCTGTTTGGAACTTTATTTGCTTTTTCCGCGCGTAAATAATCGGGGTATTTGGCACGTGTATCGGTCGTGGGTCGCGCCGCTTTGACCGCTTACTTTTTCCCGAATTCGGGATGTACATTGTTGTCGTCTGGAAAAGGTGATTGCTCCCGGTTAATGCGGGTGGTGGATCATCTTATTGACTCACTGAGTGAGGTGAGTGAGCCTTCTCACGTTTTCTTTTCTTTTCTATCTTTTGTAAGCAGACATCGTCGTTATTATTGGTCGCGTTCAGCAGACCAAGCCGTTCAGTAGCAATCGAACGTGCGTGGCTTTTACTTTTAGAACCAACCACGCAAGGCAGAGTGTTGATAAGACGAACTCAACAGTTGTGTCTGCTGAACGCGCCCTATTGTCTGTACACAGCTCAGTATTTAGTGCTATTCTCATATAAATGCGTAATTTTTATTTTGTATTTATATTTGATATACTCTAAAAACACGTCTGATTTCTTTATACCGAACAGACAAGTTATGCATATGTGTATATTGTATATCGGTTCTGTACATCGCGGATAAAGAATTCGACGTTTAATTGATTTAATATGGCTGCCTGATTTCGAACTGATTATGAAATTGAAATTTCTAACTATATTATATTCAATATTTTATTCGCAGGCTACGTCAAATTTGAAGCCGACGATTGTTGCGAGGGCAAGCCATTTCAGCATTTATTTGGCAAGCACCAAATACACGAGAATGTCAACATATGAATTACTTATTATTGTAATGGTAAGTAATTAAGTATGCATGTGTGTGTGTGTGTGTGTGGTTGTGTTTGTGTTTGTGTGTTAAAGATCCCCATGCTAGACAAAGTACAGAAGTAATAAGAGTATGTCGAATCTTCAAGTAATGAGACGCGAATCTTCATTAAATTAAATCTTAATAAGCTCTCTGTCTTCTATCTTCTATCTCGTGACCTTTCTCGTTCGAAAACAATTTACGGGCCCATATTTAAAAAATCCGTGGCGCATCGGCAGCTAGTAAGACTATAACTATATAAAATTATATATTTATTTTGTACTATTTTTATTTTACTACCTATATTTACTTTGCAAAACAAATTTATATAACTGCATTAGAATCGAAACGTATAGTTAAAGTAAAAAATATCTCACAAACACATCAAACAAATATTTTGTTACTCCTCTCATAGATTCGTACGCGTCGTAAAAAAATAGAGCACGGAGAAAGAACATAGAGAGAAATAGGGAAACTTACAATTAGATTGAGTATTTAAGAGTCACAAGAGAGTGCATTATTTTCTCATAAAATCCCATTAATTGGATTATGGCCCGAAGAAACGTCAGAGGGAAAGATTTAGGGCTAGTGCGTGTCACGATTGCAAACCACACATTATACGTACGTTTCCAAAATATTAATTTTCAACGGGCACGACGAATACCTGAGATTAAGTACTTGTGCAGCGAGGCGTGCGTGTAAGGCCGGTATAGTCAAATCTTATTATATTTAAGGTTGTCTTAAGTTTATCTGTAGATGTTACTGCATCGTTTCATTGGCTACGGAGTATCTAAAGATGAACTTAAGACAATTTTACATATAAAATCTGATTATGAATATCGGCCTAAAAGACTATTTGCGGGTAAAGATATCTTTTAATCTGGAAAACGAATGATAGGAAAAAAGGAACGAATAAATGTGTATGTGTGTGTGTGTGTATGAAAATCATGGAAGGAACAAGGATTTCCCGTAAGACCGTAAGAGTCGACGTATTGTTAGAGAGAAGGAGCAAGTCGAAAACACGCTTTTATGCTAGATTAAGTTCCAAACAACGCAACTGCCAACGGCAGTGACCAGTGACTCATGCACCTCATCCCTGTTTCACGCTCGTGTGCAGGTGCACGCGTGTGCTCTCACGTGCATGGATTTTAGAACAAGTTGGTATGGTGCGTGTTGATTGATGAGACGTGTAATTTTGGTGTTATCTACTATTATTTGACCTGTGTCATTTAAGTTATGATCGATGATGCAACATACGGAGAAAGATTCATGCTTTATACACAAGTGCTATTTTTTATCTACTAATAATAATAAAAGTCTCACACTCTGGGAAGGACGAAAATAGAGATAGAGTACGCGTGTAAGGAAACAAAAGAGGCAGCGAATAAATAGTACGCGAAACCATAATCGTAATGTGCTAATGAATGAAAGCCGTCCGTGTAAACGAAACAAGAACAAAAGAGAAAGAGTGAGAGAGAAAAAGAGAGAACGTAAAAAATGTCTCTTATTTCTAGAATATATTTACTCGTGTCTTGTCAAACTGGATGCGGCGACGATGATATACTGCGACCTTTCGCACGATCACCATTTAGTTTTCAAAGTCCGTCGGTATTCTCAGAAATTAAATACTTAGTGTTTTTATCCGTCGCCTGGCTAATAAATACTCTGGGCTTTAGCGTACACTCCGTACAGCAAAATTATCAACGGTATGTGAAATTATACTAATTAAAACTTTTCTTCGTAAATCTTTGTGATAAAGAATCGATGTAAGCCATGAAATGATGTTGACGAATTCAAAACAGAAAATCTTAGATTCGCGAATCTGTATTACGGGATGGGATGAGACTAAATAACGATTATATATGATTAAAATTATGGGCAATGTTAACAATTAACGAATGATAACGTTATAATGTATTATAATAAATTAAAGTTTTATGTGTTATAAAGCTAAATGTTAATTTAGGTTTATAAAACGCAAAACTATAATTAATCGATTAATTAAGTGATTATTTATACTTTTCAATTTCGAGTACGCTTGGTTAGTGATGGGAATAGGCATAGAACAGTTGCCAACCAAAATAATGCCATTAATGTTTTTACGCGCGTAGACTAATCGTGCAAGCATTACTTTATTTTCCCATGTTTCACTTACCTAATTTCGTAACTTCCGTGTAAATATATAGAGCTTGAATTATGATACGTTAGGTATGTTTGAAATACATTTCGTTATCCAGCGAGCATAAGCGTTGCGTCACATCCGATTTTAGCGATCTGTGACTCGATAAAACGCACGAGATACAAAAGAGTCACTTCGAATCGTCATGCTCGTAATATCTCGGGACAACGTTACAACATTCTAGTTCGAACCTACCAGTTTATTCTAACATAATATTGTATCTCAACTTTGTACTAGGTATTGAGAGAAAGAGAGAGAGGGAGAGAGAGGAAATAAACCTGATTCCCCCCTCTCTCTCTCTCTCTTTCTCTATTTATTTTAAAGTATTGCGTGCACGTGTCTTTTTGCGCCTGTGATGAAGCCTTAGTATCGTAGTAGCCAGGTATACGAAACACCAAATTTTTTAATATCGCGCTTCCTGCCTGCCTCCGTGCCAAGGGGATTATTTGTTTCCACGTTGATTATTTTCAACGAATTGGAACGAACGAAGCAGACTACTAGGTATCCAATGTCGCGATTCTCCGGGGCATTAATTTGAAGTGCAATTCATGAGGCTTCGCGGAAACTTATTCATCTCGTTGTTCTTGGAACATTCTTATTACGTATGACGGTATATTAACGGAAATTAATAAGTACAGTAACAATAATTACGCCCAACGCACACGTCGATAAAAGACGAAGAATAAAATCTGTGATAAGATATACGAAAAGGTAACAGAGAAATTAATTTTATGAATTAGTTGAAGAACCGAGAGCTATTAGATAACAGAGAAATTAACTTTATGAATTGGTTGAAGAACCGAGAGCTATTCTTCGAGATATATCCATTTCAAGAGATATTCAATTTGAGATAAGCGCGGACTAGGTTGTCGCGGACAATGTTCAAGATTTTTCGAGGCGAGGCAGGATTCGATAAAGATTTTGTACCTGCGTCTAGAATGATGTCGCCAACGCTGTCAAGACTACCGTAATCGTCGAGTCTATCAGTATCAGCCACGTCCAGGTTACTGGCAAATGCGAATGGCCAGTGATCATTACCTAGTGTCCCTCTGTTAGCGGACTTGCACCCGAACCACCAGTACGCTGTCGATCTTGGGAAGGCGGGATTAGCGTCGTCCACCTGACAAATCCAAGAGATGATTTTTTTTCATATAATATATTTTTATAGAATCGTTCCGTAATTTGGGACGTAACACAGGACGGGAGAGAAAGAGAGCAAGAAGAGGCGCGCGCGCGCGTGTTATTACGTAAGCTCGATGTTATTTTCCAGCCGTTATTTTTCGATCGAAATATATATTGCCATATGTAACGCTGCTATAGAAGTAAAAGAAAAAATTAATTAAAAATCCAAATCGTACTTGCCTTGAACATTCGGTCGTTAAATCGATAGTAGGCGTTATCTTGGAAGAAGTACGTGTAGCCCTTGTAGGTCACTGCTGCGTTGACGTGATTCGGTATGCCTTCCCAATTTTGAATGAGCTTAGGATAGTTATTTCTCACCGGTGGCTTCGACGCTGGATCAAAGCGCCAGAATTTCGCGCCTTTGTAGAAGTAAATCTTGCCGTTTCCGGTCCATACGGTAGCCGCATCGATGTTATCGGGAATACCGGTGAAACCATCGCTAATTTCCTTCGGATAGTCACCGTCTATGGTCGTATTAATATACCTCCAGTACTGCGTGCCCTGAGGCAAAATAATTGTAAATAAGGTTAGTTGTAGCGAATGAAATCTGCATATTGAATTACAATACATTGCAGCGATATATATATATGTACATAAAATACATATTTAGTATGGTGAAGAAAGAAAAACGAAATCAATTTTGGATCTCACTCATTGTCAAGGAAAGTTGTGGTCAGGTGAACGATTACCTTGAAGAAGTAAGTCTTGCCATTCCTGTATGTAAATGCAGCGTCTATATTTGATGGAAGCTCCTTCCACGTGCTGCTAATACGTCTAGGATAGCCGCTGGCCACACCGTTGTCCGTTAATTTCCAGTAATGTTTTCCTGGAAATTCCACAGTAGTATATCAGCATTCTCGCCTCTTTGCTAGTCTTGCGCGTGCGCGCAGCATCTCTTTGCTAGAGAATCCAAACGCTAAACACTAATGAAAGATTACAACTCGTAGTACGTACCTTTGAACGCAATTATCTCGCCGTCTTTTGTGTTGAACATCGCGTCGACCTTGGGATCTTTACACAGTTCAGGATCTTCTTCGGCAGGCGGCAAAGGTCGCGATCCTCGCGACGTGCTCTTCGTTCCATATAGAGCCTGAAATGAATTTCGTATCGCTATTCGAGAAGCACGCTACATCATCCATGGATCCACGAATGTAACTCATAATAGGAGATTTCGGTCGTCTAACGGGCGTACCTGAATCGCGCTGACATCGTCCTGATCCAGGATAAAGTGTGGATCGTAGCCGCGGTAAAAAGGTGCCATTAGGGCACTCTTGACATCGCTGTGACTTAAGCCGAGCGAGTGCCCGAATTCATGAGCCGCGACTTGAAAGAGATTGGTACCGCGATAGCTTTTGATGGTCCATCGTTCAGCGTCGTCGAAATGAGCATCACCACCGTACACGGGAAAATACGCGTGCGCCAAGGTGCCGCCAGGTCCATCGAAAGGATCACCGTCGCCGTGCTCGCCTACCTCGAATCTGATTTCGATGTGAACCTAAACGCGAATTAATACACCTTTTCTTAGAAAATATTACCCGCGTCGAGTGATGACATGAGTAAGTGGATATATATATGTATCTCGATTGTATGAGCCCCTTACATTTTCATGTCCTGTTTTGCGGGTAAATGTCAGATCAGTTTCACCCGACCAAACGCTGAATGCGTTCGCGATTTCTTTATCCACTTCCTGTTTGTTTATACCAGTTGGATACTTGCTAATTTTGTACGTCAGGCTCTTCGTACGCCATCTAGATCCTACGATAAAGCGTTTTAATACATACGTACTCAGGTGCGCATGGAAAAGAGCGAGGGAATATTTGTCTTGTTTAAAAAATATTGCGATGCAGCCTCGTTCGCACGCACGCACAAGCTGTTCTTTTTCCGCAGCTATTAACGTGTCCACGTAAGTCCGTTACGCACCAACGCAACGCGAGGATCTACGCTATAGAAATCCGGCTGCGATACGCGCGTCACGTTCCGATCTTCCGATATATTGTTATATTTGTTCCCCGATCTTGCGAATCTACGTACACACTGTTGCGTCGTCATTGTATTATGGCGCGTAAATTGTTTATTACTCGTAAGGATGAAAATCGCGACTCGCGTGTTACGTGCTCATTACGGTTACACAGCTACGATTTATGCAACAGTTGCGCGCATCTCGAGTAAGTACGACTCTTACGCAACGATCCATTCGATCCGTTTACTATATATATACATATATATGCGAGATCCGAATGAGCAAAATGAGGGACTAACTGTGTAGCGTATAGTTATATTGGATTATCACCGGGTGTGTCGAATTTTGTGCGACTGACATTCCGTAGGATGCACGCATGGCCGAACTTAGCACCAAGAGTTCACTGAAACATGAAGCGCACGTGCTTGGGTTCAAAGTCACGGTTAGCCCGCGTGAAGCTGCGATCGCTTTATTATTCCGTCGATAGTCACGCGTAAGAATGCCTTTGCCCCTTTGGGCTTTTGCCCACTCTGTTTTTTTGTTTTCAATACAACGTGACCGAAAGGATTGAAAGGATTGACGTGGACGAGTCAACGAGCGTTTAAGTATCGAGCATTTTTTAGCGAGACGCTTCATTGCATATAAATGTAAATATATATATCTCGTCGGTTGTAAATATACCTACTAAAGAAATATATAAGTACGCGCCCGTTACATGTGTATTTGAATACAAAATATTTTTAAGAATCGAAAGAGGATTTTGTCGATTCGTTAACCGTTAACCGATCGTCGCTCTATTTATTTTGCATTAGTATCATTAGATCTCGCAAAGTGAATTTAGTACAGATGCGAAAATTGCGAATGCAACAGTTGATTCCAACGAATTCACGTGGCTGATTTAGAATGTATTTGGCACATCCGACAGACATGTTATCGCGATATAGATATAAATCCACGTGACTCGTTTAGGGTGACTGACTCCATATCAAAGACTCTAGTACCACGTAGTGGTAAACGCGCGGAATACGTTCATTATTCATTGTAAAAAGACCAAAGACCCTGTAGGCCTGTAATGCGTTAAATAATTAATTTACGTATCTCTATACGCGTAACCTTTTATTCCTCTCGTTATTTCGTTATTTCGTGACGGCGGCTATTATTAATATATATAATAGCTAACCCTTTCTGTTTTACGCGATAATGTATTTTATGTAGACTTTCCACGAGTTTCAATAGGGACGGTTTCGACGGTTTGTCGATGCGGATCGATTAGAATGATTAGATAATCCCGACCGCGCGATCGATCAAACGTAAAGTTGTGTCACGCCTCGCGCGATTACGTCTACGCTCTCGATTGCATTAAACTTTCTTAAATTTGTCAATTACCGATTAGTCGCGCAAAGTGACGAAATCTATTGATCTTTCGATCAAGCTTTATAAATATCAACATGTTTTGCTCACCTTGAAGAGCGTATCTCTTCGATCTTCCATCGGCAGCTGGCCCAACTTTATCTTTAACACCGCATCTTGGTGTAGCCATAAGCTTAACGGTCTCTTCATTCAATTCGCCTGAAATTAAAAAATATCGAGATAAATTTGAGGATTATTATTTATTCCCGTTGTTCATTCCCGTAGAACCGAAGAGATGAGACAACACGTTGCTCTTCACGAAAATCGATATCGTTGCGTTTTGCCGCCTCCTATCAGTCCTATCATCGTCTTCTGTGTACGTGAATCGCGTGATAAAAATAATTAAATGCCCGCGGATTTTCTCGTATTATTGATTGTCAGGATATAGATGGAGATTGGAGAGTCTGTCGCGGAGAGCGTATTTTCGTGCTGGACACATTACGCATATATTTCTCGCACCCTGTGCACGTATTAATTTATCTCATGCATCATGTATGCACAATATGCATGTATAGTTCGCGGGAGTACTCGTGCACACGCGCTATCACTAGTTTCGCAGCGTGGTCACGCGACTCGAACGCGACATTTACGGATCCATCGTTGCAAAGGTTGTATTTTTTCGCCGGGGCGCGATATGCGACAAAGATTGTATTTTTTTGGACCACAATTTTGCGAGAAACGTATCTTATACTTATTACGAAATAACTCTGATGAAACTTTCAACATTGTCGCTTTTCATTGATAGTTTTCTTTTTTTTTTAAATAATTTTAAATAAATGCACTGTTTTACATTTTAACATATATTCCGAACATCTTTCCTCTATCGTGCAAAGCAAAAAGTCTTGATGGAAAGGAAAGTGACGAACGCAGCCGAATCGTGTTAGTTCTGATGATAGTTAGGGAAAAAATAATGTCAAAATTTCAAAGTGAAAATCACGTAATTTCTGTATACGTTTTCGTTGTACTTCTTTTTACTTATTTTAAGAGTTACATTCATTATCATTGCAGCTATATAAACGCGTCAACACGGGCGCGGGCGGCGCGCGACGCGGCGACTAGTAGATTATGGCCGATAAACGCGTTTCATCTCGGATAATGCCGTCACCGATGGCCTACAATTTTACAGTTAGGTCACTCTTCCGTTCACCTTCGGTTTTTATTGGACTCCATTGCTTGTATTTCGCCCTGTCATGGACTCTCGTATAGCACCACTGTACCACTATAATGTCTATAATGATAATGACCGACGAAGCTTGCTCGCGTTCACATTCTTTATCTTTTTCATTCCATTCCCTCTCTTTGAAAAGTTTTATTCGGTCTGTATTATTAATCGCAGTTGCAAGGCAGTTTTTGGATGTTTTAAGACTTGTCGCGTATTTTTCACATATTTCTCGATCGATATTTCTCAAATGATATAAGTATTTCCCAAAATGATCGCTCGCAGAAGCGATGGGACCGTTGCACTCGCTATAGTAATGACAATGACTCATTGCTTGAAGCGTCAGGTTGAGTTCGGTCGCGATGAGTTTCATCGAATCCTGAATCATCGCTGTTCATTATCATTAACGGTCTAAATCGACTGGAGAAAGAGGGAAAAGACCCGTAACGGGGAACAGGGTTTTGTTATCGCTCCTCAGTCCTCAAGCAGTTTGACATGTACATAAAGAGACACGTATATATGTAAACTTGATAAAACTTAATATTTTTCCCCTTTTCTTTTCTTTTCTTGAATCACACGAGGTGCACAAGCATGCAGCATCGAGTAAACGCATCTTCTCCGTAATTTTCCGCATGAATCACCAATATCAATGCGTCTGCTGAGATTCGATGATAGATAAAAAACTCAAGTATATCTTATACGTTATACATACGTGCTTGTGATATACATGCGTACACGGTATATGTGGTATATAATAATAATACAAATACGTCAATGTTTAAGAATATATAAATTTAGACAAGTAGATGAAATTTAACATACCTGTTATGTTAAGACCGGCAAACGCCTGGAATTCTTCGATCGCCGCCGTCAGCTTATCCTCGCTTAAAAAAGCACCACTTTCCGGATTTGTCGGCGGTAAATATCCGTATTGCGCCAGATAATTCTGTAATATTTAAATACGCTCTTTAACACACCTTTCTTGAATTCGTTAATGTAACAATGTATGTATGTCTACGTAGGTATCGTTCAACTTTTCCCAGTATTTCGGCGATCAAAGTGTACGTATATCGATATTTCTTCGTTGACTCTCTCGAGTCTCGAAGACTCTCTCGAGATAAAGGTATATCATACTGTATCGCGAAATCGTGCAGGCAGAAATTAACGCATTTCGCAAAGAATCGGCCTTTAAGTTCGGTGTCGGTGTAATATAACGTAACATTGTGACATTTTACGAGCTTCGTTTTTCGAAAGTGAGTAACTAATAAAAGATAGGGGGAATTTGGTTAATCCGTGTGTAAATTTGCCAACGCCTTTTTCGGGCTTGTCGCTCTTCTTTCGATATCGTTTGCGTTGTACAATTATATAATTGTAATTTCAATTATATGCAGGTGGGAAATCTCTGCACGTGTTATAGCTGTATATCGTTACATCGTCGTACCATTGCAGTCATACACAGATCGCGTTGAAACCTTCGGCGATTTTTGCCAATACACGCGTCGCTTATCGTTCCGCGCTTACAACGTGCGAATGCCAATCGTACGTGACATATTTCTAATCCACAAACTAAAATATTACCGATCCGATGTTACACGAGACGTGCTCTTTTCTCGCGAGAAGAAGCGCGTGTCGCAATAATGATACGACCCGCACAAGATCGTCATTAGAGCCAATTTGGATGACGTTACGTTCGAAGTACAGATTACCTCCTTAAGAGAATGACTCATCCCTTCATATCGGGCACGGAAAGCGCTGTCTGCTTCTCTCGCGCGCGTTCTAGATTCGCGTAAAATAGCCATCTTGACGAGCACGCGCGTTTCTAATATGCTAGCCAGTAGGATAATTCACCGTTGCGTGGAGAGTTAGCCGATCGATTTGCTGTCGCGTGCATTCTTTTCGGAGCTACCTCCGTATTGATTTTGTTCTTACCCGCGCGGCGGCTCGCCGCCACACGAACGTACGCGTATTCCTAATCCGCGTTTATACTTTATATCACGGATAAACTCGAGATGTTTAGCACAAAGAAAGTATAATTCGATAATTCGAATAATGTCAAATTTGAATAAAATGAGAGAGAGAAAGAGAGAGACGAGATATTGAGAAAGTTGACAACTATTTATATTTATAAGAGATGGTATCGAGGACTCGAGCAAAGAATCCGGCAATTTGTCGTAAATTACATTATTATTGCGCAAAATAGTAAGTATATAAGTCGGATGTAAGTCACGCGAGAATTACCAAAGTACTCATCAGGTTCCATAGATTAGGCGGATTAGGCAACAAGCAGCGCGGACTGAACGAGGAGATTGACCTAACCGACAACGGGATTTACTGTTATTTAACGACACTTACGCACACTTATGTCCTCATTAATATTCTATGAATCGCACAACGAACGTCAAAATATCACGTATTCGTTACTGAACCATGCAAAAGAAGACGGCGGACGATTTACATTTACTCATCTTTTTATATTCCATGTTATTTGCCTCGTGTATTGTTGAGAATATACTTATTTTATTGTATTTCAGAATCATACACGCGGAGATTCTTTAAGGAAAGATAATATAACTTTCCATGATTAATGCAAAATTACGATTTCTCTTTCTTGCGTGACATTTACATACATACAGATTTAAAAATGAAACGATCGCACTTTGTTATTCTGTAAATTGGTTCGGCAACAAGGTCATCTGTAGTATAATTGCGAAGTTATGGCGTGAATCATGCCGTTGCAGAGGGGGGGGGGGCACATAAAGGGTATATTCATTCGGATGTTTTCGCAGTGGTAATCCGATGCATCCCTTGATAACAGTGCAAAGTTTCTGAGTGTAGCCTTGGGTCGCTGATTCATATTTTTTTAGGACAAAAATTTAAACTTACACAAACATATTTTAAAATTAATTTAAAAAAAACTGTTTTAGTTGTGTTATAAATACAATAATCGTTATATCGCAGATTATAATTTTCCGATGTTTTTTTTTTCTTTAACAAAATTCCGTTACCAAATTTTGCAGCGTAAGGGAATAACGCGCGCGCGCGCTGTGCGTGTGTAACTATGGAATTTCCAGAACCATATCTCGTTGATAAGAACTTGCTTTCGTAAGACTGGGTGGTATCTTCAACAGGTTAAATATTAACATTTAATTTTGTGGCCATCACACTTTCTTCCGGTCGAATGAATGAGAATGAGTCAGTGCTCCTACGAATCACACAAGTTTCGTAATATGCTCTAGACGAGTCAGCTTCCGCAAAGGTTGAGATTTTTATGAATGAACGTAAGTGGAGTGCGTCCGTACCCACGCGTGCATGTGTCACGCGGGAATGGTTCCCTTTCTACTTCCCTCTCCCCTCTCTCTGCGCATATTATCCATATGTGTATGTGTCTCTTTGCGTTCGTACACATATATATTATACGTGTAGAATCAACGTGTACGCTGTACGGTTCTACGACGCGACTGAATCAGCCAAGTGGTTTTCCACGTATCCGATCATGACTTGATTCATTGTCAGCATTGCACGGCGCGGTAAAAGTAGAGGTAGAGGTAGAAGTAGAGGTAGAGGTTTCGCTGGAATTCAAGGTCTAGTCTAATGGATGCTGATCATCGACCGGCGGGCATTGGCAGCGATTGTCTTCAATTAATTGCGAGTGCTGGGTGAAGTACACTGAGATGATTAACACATCTATTACCGCTAGCACGCGCGCGCACTCGCAAAATATACGGATGTTAAAGATGGATGAGAATGGATACGCGCACCTTTATATGTATATATTGTATTTATATTTATATTGTCAAATATATTCAAATATTAATCGTTGCATTTTGAATAAATTGTAGCGGTTTGGTAACTAAACATAAGGGAGACACAATTATAGGCCTCTGGGGCACGGAAGGCATCACGCGATGATTATCCGGATGTTCCTTGTGTAACCGGAAATGTACGCGCGGAAAGATGCACAATACATTGGTTAAAACTTGAAACCTTGGGTACAATTATATTTTATGACCGCGCATGAATCGCATCAGAATGATCTGCCGAGTGCACAGAGTAGATCTTTCCACAGCATGTATCATTATTCATTACACAAAAAGACGAACCGCCTACACGCGGAATTATCTATCAAGTTTAATTTTATTTTGAGTTTTTCTCCTCTTTTTGCACGCACGCGCGCGCACACAAGAGGAAACTTATAAGAATTTTCTTCACGACGGAGAAAAAATGTATCTTTGAAAAATAATTATTCCGTCTGCGGACGCGATTGACAGAAATTCATTATTTTCTCTTTCATTCTTTTCTATAGTTATATCATATCTTTTTAAAACCCATATCTTCTTAAAACCGATTGAATATCCATCATTTAATTACGTCACCGAATGCTGTATGAATTTTTTAAAATATCCTCGTGTCATTATCTGTGAATTAACACAACGAATTTGGTATGATAGAGAAATTCTTTATCATCATATGCATTTCTCATCGAGAAATCTCAGAAATCTCATGCTCGTAAAACTTGTAATTTTTGTATGTCGTTCCCGCCGTAATTATACAGCGGAACTCACGTTAGACACGAAATGTTTTATATCCGGATTACCTTGAATCCGTCGTTCAAGGTATGACGTAAATAACCACGATAATATTCTTTCAAAAGTACAGTCTGCGCCAAAAGTGCTATGCTATTGATCTTGTGGATTTGGATACTGTCGTCGTCTATACGTTTGTCGTCGAAGACAATCGTGCTACAATAATTCAATATATGGAGAAGAAATCTTTTATATCTCTCTTCTTCCGTATCCGTATATATCTACTAATCCTCTTGGAGTGACGAACAGACTTATCGTACGTAATTATACTCACTCGTGTCATACGCACGTGTGAAGTACAATGCTCGTTTCCATGACCTGAATTTTTGGTCGTTGAGATTTCGTGTTACTTGCAGACGTATCGTGATCACTGTTTTCTGCAGCAGATCGCAACGGTGCGACCTAATCTCTCCAAGCGGTATCTAATCTGAGACGTTGAAAAAATGCTGATTATCAAATTATAAGTCATTAATCTGAATAATTCTGTTATTTCTCTTATATTTAAAATAGATTGAAAATTTACTTGATCCTGACGAAAATAGATAAAGGTAGTATCTAGGATCTAGGTCAACCGTCGATTGTACAACTTGTACGATTAGTAGATAGCAGGATACCGCAAAGGCCAAGTGTTTCATGCTAATGAAAACTCGAGCAACTCTATCTCAGCGGAACGTAATGTCTCTTCCGAATACTGACTGGTTAGAATCGTGTTCGCGATATTAACCGTGCTGACAAATTGCATTCGATCATTTTTATATAATTGTTTTCCACGATTATCATTAATATTGTAATGAATATCGTCGTCGCATGGTTATTAATTTTATCTCACGGTTTCGTTTTCGGAAGTCATCACGCAAATGCTGTGTCCAGAGCTGAGAGAATTTAATACGTGCATTATGAAATGCGTCTAAATAGTCGAGTCTGCCTACATGGTATTTTATCTTGTCGCGTTATCAACGATAACGACCTGGTTCACCGTCCATAAAAGTTTATTTTTTTCCCTCGTCAGTTAAACGCAGATAACTTGTAATAAATAAATTACACACAGTTCTAACCCTTGTAATGATGTCTGTTTTGTGTGTGTGCGTATTTTGTCTATCCCTAAATTGCTCAAGCTCTATTCCTAATTAACTCGCAAGTTATATCTTATTTCTTCATATAAGCATGGAATGGTGCAGATAAGATTTTTACTCGTCGAGTATACGTTCGATACTCGGTCGTCTAACGATGAAAGCATGAGTCTGATGGACAAGAGATAATTTAAAAGGTTAACTTAGCACGCACAGGCTAGTTTTGTCTCGCGACGTGACAAAATACAATGCGTCTTATTGCATTTGTCAGAGGGCATTATGAATTTGGCGCGAATGTGATACATACACTGTATATACATATCTTAATTTGACACATGTGCAGGATTTTCTGAACGTTCCAAATCTTTGAAAAAATTCCTATCTCTTGTATTATCTTCCCAATCAAATCTTCTATATATGTATATATATTAGGGTGGTCCTTATTTTTCGACTTTTAAATTTATTCTGCGGCACCCCCCAGAATGTTTCCAATTTGCAAAAAAATAATTTCTGCCAAAGCTCAGTTCGATTTTACAACTCGTAATAAATACTGTTTTTGATCTTCGTTTCTAGTAATTAATTTACTGTAATTCTCCATTAACTTAACGCCTCTTTCCGCTGTATATCGCTAACAGCTTTTAATTTGGATACAATTTGAAAACCTTTTTTAAAAGTGTCGTTTTCTGACCGGGTTGACGGGTCAGCCTGCATAAAATCCTGACTAATATTAAATCTGTCGAAAAAATCAGCTGTTTTCGCAGTTACGAAATGTTCAATATCTTTTTCTAGCACTTCAGGAATATTGTGTGTTTTTATAACTACGCGCTTAACACTTTTATTTGTCGATATTTTTTCTGGATTGATAGCTTCAATCATCTACTTTTTCGTATCTACGGATACTTTCTGATCAAAGAATTATATTAAATATACACAAGAAATTCGGAATAAACAAATATGCGAAAATTACGGGATGCACATATATATATAGGATAGGATAGGATACTGAGAATACAAAGAAAATGTTGCGAAAAATAACACCCCAGCCAGGATTCGAACCTGGACCTCCCTCATTCCGTGACGGGCGTCTCACCAATCGATCACTGAGGCATGTGGTGATATTTATCGCAACATTAGTTAATAAGGAAGAACGTCTTTTACCGGCGACGTATATAAACACGGTCGTATAAACAATAAGTATGAGATTATATCGTATGTGATAGTATGTGTATTATCACGGTCGTCTAATCTCATACTTATTGTTAATGGAATAAACAGTTTAATACAAGAGAATTCAAAATGTTTAAAAATCCGGGGGCACAGGTTTCCGTTATCCGATCGAGCTGAGCTTTGGCAGGGATTATTTTTTTGCGAATTGGAAACATTCTGGAAGGTGTCGCAAAAAAATGTTTAAAAAATTTTTTTGTCGAGTAAATAAGGACTACCCTAATATACATGTATAAAATTCTCACGATAGCGAGTGAAGGTTCAATATATATAAAAACTTAAACGCAATTGTTACTTGTCCAACTTGTTCAGGTCTCTGGAATCGAAAATTTCGCAATAATTTTCACATTGCGTATATTCGATGACGATAACATGAATGCAAAAAAATATATAGATATAATTCTGCACAAAGAGCAATTTTTCTTCGACTGCCAAATACTGTCCGATTGTAAGATTTTCAAGTTTGTTGATTATAAAATAAAAGGAAAGAGCGCATAAAAAAGTGTCGAGTAATCGCACCGGCCTTGAAGAGGCCGACGTCTTTGTCGACACAAACGCCATCGGTATTCCACGTCCTTTGCTCTCGCGCGCGAACGTTGTTTGAATATAAAAGATAATTCTCCGACTATCCACCGATCCACCGATCTACCGCTGCTTTGTACAATATGCCTTTCAGTGTGTAACTTCACGGTAGTCTTTATTCTTTATAAAAGTGGCATAAGTCAAAACTCGAAGAACAAAAATATAAATGAGAAAAATTAACGTAGAAAATACACGATTGACTATGTTATTTTTAGAAAATTAGAAAAAAACCGATATCACTTTTACAACAAATGTATTCAGTCATTAAATTAACGTGTTAATTATCCTTATTTAACGATGTTGTAGTGATATCGCGAATCAAGCATAAATAATAATAATCGAAACGCGAGACACTTATCACCTCGTGATTTTATCTATTTGCTGTTTCGTCCCGTTGCATCGATAGGAAAGTAACTAATTTGACCGATTTGTGCGATTGCAGAATAATTTGGTATTTTTTTGATATTAGATATTAGTAGATTGTAGAATATTATTACAACTATTTCGCTAATTCTGTAAGTTACGTTTGCAAGATTCGATAATAATGTTTCATCCGTAAACATTGGCAAAATTGGTAAGTGATGAAAGCGAGTGATTCATAAAAAAAAGCTCTTAAAAATCGCTGATTCAACAGGCACGGAAGTAAAATAGTTCAGCTCGTGCAAGTAACGCGCGACTGAAGTCTATACGTCATATGAGTCATCGTTGCGGTGCAAATGACACGAATGCGAATTTTTCTTATTTTTTTTTATCGATAAGCCAATGTTTCAAGTTTCAACAACGCGTCAATGTCAATTGATGCTAATGCGCATAAGGCGTAGGCCGGTGCACTTGTTAATTTGAGAATTGCGTTTTGCTTAAAAAGAAAAAGAAACGCTCAGAGGGCTCGGGCGTTGTCTTACAAATGCGACCGAGACGCGTTCGTGATGTCGCGACAGTAATGTCAACGACGATGACGCGACAGGACGTGTTTAAAAGACGGATATTTAAGCGAATTAAGATTAAAAGTTAGGTACCGTAGGCATGATACAGGTTGCACTGGGAACAATTTTTAGTGTAACCGTTAGGAGCGTGTATTACATAACATAACAAACGACGCACGTGCGGATTCCACGTGTCGAGTTTATTACGTAAACTACACGGACACGTTCGCGGAAATAGCAACAGCGCCGCGGTTTCAACGAGAAATCAGACAGTCACTTTGACACGTGATGATTACATATTAGCGCGCGCACGCGCACGCCCGCGTTATTTCACACAAACAATTAATCTAAAAATATTTTTTTATCTTCAACACATATGTATATCTCGTTATCGTCTTTTAAATTTGACCGATAGTTTTGGCACTCGATCGCTTCGTTAATATGTAAGTACTTTCTGTTAGTTTTCGAATAAATTTTTTTCCCCTTTCTATATTTCTCTTAAAATGTATTATCTTATGATTTAAACCGATTATTCAATTATAAGGAGGAACGGTTCAAATTTTATCATCTACGACATTGACTGTCGAAGGCGCGTGTCTTATCGACAGGTATATATAGCCATCTCCGCGAGTGTGTCGGAATTGTCGGATGCATGGCGTCACTAATCGCATACTTGGATTTTTTGTCTTTCTCATCCACGTGTATTCGACCCACTGCTAATCGCTAACATATCGTTCGTGCTTGAGAACAAACAAGCGTGTTCCGACTTGAGCAAGAGCCGCATCTTTGCTTTGTTCATGCGTTGAAAGCTATCGAAACATCGCGCCCGCGCCGGAGAGTCCACGCGGTACCTATTTGACGAAATTCGCGAAAATATTGTTGTCGTATTAAACTCGAGCCCAAGCGTTCGCGATCACGATTTAAAATCCTGTTAGCTGTTAGTCCTGTTACCCCACAGTACAATACTCAACTTACAGATACGATGTTTTTGTCCAACGATAATCTTTTGCTATCTGTATACCTACTCATTGTATACTCATTTTATGCCATGGCAGAAGGTTTCCCCCGAAGGCTTCAACGACATTAAAACCGCAAATGTAATTTCTCTCGGCAAATTAAGCGAAAATTATCTTTTTATCTTACATTCGATATAATCGGGAAGAAGAAATGTCAAAATACTGCTGGCTTAAAAGAGCGAATGATCGCTAGATCGAGCGCGACGATGAGAATATCTATGATCGGATCGTTACTATTCCGATGATGGCTGATGACGCCCGTGTTCAGACTATGAATCCGATGACGATCGCGGTGACAAAGGCCAACACACGCGATCTCTGTACAGTGTATTTCCGTGTTGAGGAACATACATTATTTACAATTTCCTAGTATATTTTAACGAGAATTAAAAATTTAACGAGAGAAACGTACGCGCGTGATTCGGTGACTTGGCACCTTGCCCGAAAATTGGAGCATCAGGTAGGTAGTCAGCGAAAAAATTAATTTTGCCAATCTCGTACCGTATTACCTTACGATTTTAGAAGCTTGAAACGATGGAAGCGACTGAAATAGATGAGAAAACGCTTTTGTTTCGAAAGTGTTAAGCTTTATTTATGATCGTGATAATTTTTGCAGACACGTGGCGATATATTTTTTTCTACTTAAATATATGCATACTCACCAATACCACACAGTAATTACTGTTTGACATTGCAAATGACTTTTCTACGGTTGTGTAAACAAGCGTGTGATGACGCGTAGCGCAGTAGTATAAATTATTTATTAAACGTTCTTATAAAAGTTTTACGTATAAAAGTTAAGGTCTTGGCTTTCCTTATTAATTATTCACGTGGACACACACATACACGCACACACACGTCTTAATTAATTAAATTAAAAAATCAACCCGAATCTTTGTGATTTCAAAGTTTCAAATCGCAATTATTCGTCCAAGACAATTGTTGAATTGAGAATAAGTAAATGCAAGGGATCGCGCGCGCGTTTCTATCTGTTCAAGAACATCAGATAGCACAAAGTGATAGGCCGTGTGTTTACCTAAACCGATAATTAAGTTTGTTATCGCTAAATGTGTGTAATTTAAAATCTTAATATAGAACTTGCTCTATACTTATGGATATAGATGCACAGAGCTAAACTTTTTGCGTGACAATGTATAAACGAAAAACGAAAGGATCCTCCAAAATGCTCGATTCGTTGTAATATTAAACCGAGGATATTGCACGGCGCAAAGACAGTTTGGGGTGGCCGATTTAATCGCACCTCGGAGTTTAAAGATAAACGTTTTTCCTTCCTAGAATGTTACTCGTACCATTTTAACGCGAATATACACGTACGCGCAATGCGATCTTGTATTACTCATATGTGACGCATCGTGAGGATTAGTTCCTTCCTTTCTTCCGAATATCGGCGCGCAAACTCGCTACATCGCGCGATCACAAAATGCTGCATGGTGTCATATAATTGTGCCAGCAGTGAACCGAGTAATAAAGTAACTTTATTTTCACAGTCGCGGTTGTGTGTACATCTACGTGTATTTCTGTGTGTATTTTATACATCTCTTTTCTTTTCATATGTGAGAAAATAATTATTTGAATTTACTTACAGCGGCAGTGGTGTCACTGATGACGACATCGGTCGGTGCCGCTTCTGTATCCGTGTACAAAACGAGGAACGCTATCACCATCAGGTAGACGTCGACTCTTCGCTGTCGTGAAACAATCTCGATCCACCTCGTCATATTTTCGACCGACGCTGCTTTCGATCCAACTCGTGTCACCGTTAAGCTGAATTTCCGCTAGGGAATGGATCAACGCGATTTTCTATACAGCGTCGCAGTGCTCGCTTTTTTTTTACAGTGCCCCCTCCCCCCAGAAAAACACTGAATACACACGTTGCACGTGCTTTTCTAGGGTACACCCCGTGTCGTATCGTCGCCGTTGAGAATTGCAACGTCGAACGATGTCAGACGATGATAGGTACTTTCAATTTCAATTATTTCCTCTTGTTTTAGATAAATCGTCTCGCGTATACGAGCTATCGGGTTCTCGCGCGCGACGCGTTACTTCTGGCGTTATAATTTTGTTAATCGCGAAAAAAAACGATATCTCTCGACTCTCGATATCTCCACCGTTTCCACGTAGTTCCACTGTGTAGTTCTCGACAGAGTACCACACTTGGCAGGGTGGTGGTCTTCAACGTGGTTGCCACAACACTATCGATCTCGTGGTGTTTTCCTCGCTGAATGATAGTTCGCCCCAGGGCTCTTTCGCTCTGTTGCTTCAAACGTGAACCTTTGTACTCCTCGCGTATTCGCGTATTCTTGTATTCGTGTGTACGCGCCTTGCATGCACCTCGTTCGATTTTCAGTCCGACAAAGACCTCCCTGTTCTTCCGTGATTTGCAGAGAGATTCGTTTCGATGAACTCGAAATCGAGGAACGAAGGAAGACAAAGATATGAAGAGAGAGATACGATACAAAGGTTGGAGCGAGCAAGGATGGATCACGTAGGCTGTCGATCCACGTCAAAGGAGAGGAGAGCCGAACGGTGCAAAAACGCGCGGATACGCGGTGCCGCTCTCTATCCGGAGTCCACCGCTACTCTGAATCGTAATCAGTCTGCCACTGACTTTTATCGAGATCTCCCACCATAGCCGCGATGGCCACGGTCACCAATCGCGCACCACGGTTTGACGGCTGACGGCGCTCCTACACGTGCAGGTATACATGTTGCAGGCGTTGCAGCTTGCAGCGCGCGCTGCTGCCTGCTGCCTTTGCATGCGCGATAGTTAGTCAGATCGGGGGAAAAGGATAAAGTTTCAAGATAAAGTTACCAACTTCCCCGTGTTTCCTGATCTCAGAATAGCCCGAAATCATCCCTTACTTGACATTTGACACACAAAACATTTCGTACGGTCGCATTTTTTCCATTTTCCATTTTCTCTTTTTTTTTCCTACTCAAGATGACGATGTTACGAAAGATCTTTGGCTCGCATTAATTACATATCTCTCGCTGATGGACCCTTTAAAAATCTTTGATTAAATGATTGTGGTAAATATTGAGTCCCAATGACGTGTTTGCGAAAATGGGGAAGATACCTATGTACTATATATATATATATGTGTATGTACTGGTGCTATTACTCTTTTCCCATCTTTCCCTCAGTCACCAGGAGACAGCGAACCGATTCTCCAAGTCGATGAATAATGGAGCGATATCTTTCACTCTGCATGATATTCCGATCGTATGTTTAAACATTAGGATCCTCTTTTCAATATCTATTGTGTCGAAGGAAATTATATCCCGGGAGGTTTCGTGGGTAACTTTGTGACTCATTCGGGTTTTAGGCTACTCTCCATTCCCAAGAATTCCTTTCGGAATTTAGCAATGCCGACGACCGCAGACTCGATCCCAAGTCGGGATTGATGCATGAATTTCATATGTAGATGAACCGCCGCGCCGCGCGAGCTTTTAAGTAATTTTTCAATGGCATGAAGATAAGAGTCTGCATTAGCTCTGACATTCGACGTTTATGATATTTTAAATTTTAAAATGTTTATTTAAATCTCTTTACGTATAAATTAATATGTAGTAAGATTTCGCATTATTAGAAATGTCGGTAAAATTAATTGACAAACGGTGTCCATATTCGCCATAATTACATGTTTTTTTTTTTTTTTAGAAATGCTCTACTTATCAATCGAACAGCCTATCGTAACAACAAAATGCTTTTCTTCTTATTGTTAGTTATCCGTACCGGTAGGTATTACAAAGGATACTTATGTATATTAACTGAAACCGCGAGTCTCGTGGAGACAAAACTTGAATGCAAATGGCTCACAACAGTACATTGAACGAATGAGTAATCATCAGACTTTTTTGATGCGCACGATTGTCGCTCTGCATTTCATCTTTAAATGAATAAAGAGTTATCATTCTTTTTTCCTTCAATTCTTTTTTCTTCCTACTTAATTCGTGTGGAAGATCTCTCGTTTCTTTCTCCCCGAATTTCACCTGTAATCATTATTTCAAAATCTTTTATCAATTCCATAAATATTTCTTATCTTACGCGAACGAAAGACTTTATGTTCGTTTATTTTGCGCGAACGTGATTCTTATGAGAATATTTGTCGACTCGTAAACAAAAATCCGACAATTTCATTTGGATTTTAAAATAAAAAAATATGCGGGAAAATATGTTAAGAAGGTGCTTCGTAAAATTTTATTTTTATCTTATTGTTAGCAAAGAATAATATGCGTGACATCTTTAGTACCTTTCAACATAAACTGATAATGTATAATTTGTAAATGAAATCGAGAGACTTTAACAAAGTAAGTGTACACATACACAGTAGGACCACGGTGTATAACCATACCCAGCATCGACACTGAACGTTTTTAGTGAGTCCCAACTCCGTACATCTAGGAATATGGCGGCCTATGTATGTATGACAAAGAGAAAAATACTTCTCTCTCTTTTTCTCTTAAGCGTTCGTACATCTCAGAAGATGGCGGCGAGTCATGTGACCGGGACCTACTACATCAAAGGTGCCGACGCTCACTGTCGCTGCTGGGTATGGTTATGGTTATACCGTGGTAGAACTTCTCAATCGTTTATAAATTAAGAATAGCTCGATTCTGAAATCCGTTTATTTTTTCAGAAAGTACGTTATTATGTCGTTACGTACATACATGCATATCATTTTATAGACGTAAAGTTATTGAGAAACTTGTTTTATTTATGAACATTACAATGTGAAATATTACTTTTTTCTTTAATATTTGGTATAGATTGTATGTTAGGTGCAAAACTTTATTGGTGTGCGCGCAGGTGTGTGTAGCAATTGCAAGTTTGAAAAAGTCATATCTCTATTCTCATATATTACTGATTGCGAGTTAAAATGTTGAAAAACTTTTTAACTTTTATGTGTGATATATATACATATATATATATATATATATATGCATACAAAAGATAAAAAGCATTCTTGTCCGTGAAGTTAGTCCCTTGAAGTAGGGCAGTGATGCCTGCTTTTCAACAGAGAAGGAGAGTAAGCATAGGTCGACGAAGACATCAGCTTGAGACGATCGCATCCATGCCGCACCTAAAAATTATACTCTGCTCGCGCTAAATCTCATTTATTTCTCCCTCCTTTTTTGTCAAGCTACAAACGTTGCACTATGATCCTAATCGTTTGTCGATCGTTTATTCAGCCGGTCATTCTTCGATTCCTTTGGTCGTTCTTCCCGACTTGGATTCACCTGGTCAAGGCCATCGTCACGTCGATTCGCTCGTATTCGCGACTCATCTCATTTCTAATCATAAAAATTAGCGGAATGTTTGCATCGAGTGTAATTAAGAAATTAATTGTAGATATCTACGTTTTGTCTCGTCTTATTAATAATAACTCTTATTGTTTCTCATCGGGCTTTTTTTCCTATTTTCTAGAGAATCATTTATGGAGATTGTTTGTATCCTTGATTGGTTTCGCGTATTGGTTTTATCACATTTCATAATCGAATCATTGATTATTCATGACATTTTATTTTAATATGTTTGCAACGTTTATTATGACGTAATATTAATGAAGAGAGAGAGAGAGAGAGAGAGAGGGAGAGAGAGAGAGCGCAAAATCAAAAGGTTACTATTTTCAAGTTAATTTTTTTACGAAATGTGTAGAGTTTTTGCTCCAAAGAACAGAAAGAGTATGTGTTTGGACGGATTATGTATATGAGAGCCGCAGGCTGCGGAAACTAACCACGGTATACTGCTACTACTGAAAGCTACTCATTCTCTGAGCGTTCATGTGAGTGATTCATCGTCGCGCGATTCTTCGTAGAGAAACGGACACACTCGGAAGTAACGTCCATCGTAAAATCAGCCAGAGACGCTCTCTTATAAAGATTTATACTATCAATTAAACTTTAAATATACCAGATGTGCTCGTGATGAAAAATTCCACGACTGGGGATAACCGGGGGATGAATCATTTCCTTGGATTCGCATTCAAATTTTCGTTGGATACAAAATTTGCGAACTACATGAGAGAATAGCGGCAACGAGTAAACAAATGATACCCTCTTCTAACAATTCTGTTATCTATGTAAGGAAATTTCCCAGACAGTAGGTACACATTGTGCTGTCTATGGGTTCTGTTTCTTGCGTAAAACGCGAGCAATAACTATAGAGAAGATTTTTAACTCTCGTTTCGTCAACATACGGAAATACCGAAACTTGTTGCGCGATAAATATTGAAGGGTGTTTTCAACGTGACACCGATGAGTCAGGGAATTGTCCAGCGAATCGTTCTCGGTATCTTTTTGGAAAAGATCTACAAGGAAGATCTTTTCCTTGCTTTTCCTCAGAATCCTTTAATCCTGTGACCTATGAACATATAAAACCAACAAAAGAGACAGAAAGTTGAAAAACTTGATGAAAATCGCGTCTCTATCTCTGTCTCTACGCTCTTATAGCCAGTTATGCAAATTAGAGTAAGACATCTTCCTGTACCTATGCGAACACGGGAATTTTTTGTTTGAAAGGGAGACCAAAGTCCATCTTTCCCAGAATTTCTCGTTGTCGCACGTAATATTATTCACGTATACGTTTCATCTTCTCGCGAGAGATATGGCGCTCGCGAGATTGTCCTTGTTATGTACATCGTTAACATGCAGGCTCGCCCTCGAGAACCTAACCGCTGCTATAATAAATCATTCCTATGCGAATATCGTTCGCGTATGTAATTATGCACGTGCATTTCCCTTTCCCGTTTGATTCACATGCGACACGATGGACCGTCCGAAAGGTCACCGCGCGCACCGATGCCAGATAAATCTACGACGCATCTCGATGGAAATTGTTTTTGCACCATCTTCCTATTAGAGACGAGACAGATGATTCTTTAATTCCACTGTTGACGGTGTTTAAACGTCCGCGCGACTTCGTATCGTATCCGCGTAATCTTCGATCGTGAAGTGAATCATTCGAGACTTTGCGAATCGAACGTGAACTTTTCTCAAGATGAGAACTTAATTGTTTTAATTGGTAACACGCTTCTAATCTTCGCGGAATATACAATTCCAAGGAATTGTAAAACTGAGAACGAAAGCAACAGATTTCTGAGTCATAAACTGTCACAAACTGTCACCGCACGGAGAGCATTGAGCAATGAACAAATTTCTACGAGTGATTACGAGACTTGAATCTCTGAACTGAACAAACACAAGCGTCCCTTTGATTGTCTTGTCCGGATCAGTGCGGGTACACGCTACTTGGAAAGATGCGATTTCCAAGTAGTATTTCGAAAAAGTCTGGCTAATTGCATTTTTTATACATATATTATCGCGAAAGCACGTGCCTGCATGCAGTTACTCGCGCCTCGCAGATTTATATACCACAGTCGGATGACGGAAGCCAAAATGACTTTGTATACCTGCAGCTAGGAAATTGCTAGTTTATCACTAACAATAAATATATTCAATGAATTAAAGAAAGAAACGCTAATAATTCAAACGTTAATAATTTCATTTTGTCGAAGAGCGACATTTTGGCAAGTGCCGTGCCGTGCTGCGCTGCGCCAGTAGATTCCTGTGGGTTTTCAAATTAAATAAAGCCGCCGAAATGTGTCGTTTCTTCCACTAGATCGATGTTGACAGAGGCATTGAACGTAAAGCAGCTATTATATATCGAGAAAAATGTGGCGCGGTCGATTTCGCGATGGCTTCGTACGACTTTGTCGCAATTATCGTGGCTAGGTTTCAATTGCACGCTTTCGTTTCACGAAAATTGTCGCAACCGTCAGCACTCGGTTCGCATGGCGGCGCATTCTACGCTATTATATTTAATAACGGATTTGTATGCCGTTTGTTTTGCATAAAATTCAAGTCCTTTTCTTACGCTTTTATTAGGACGCGACTTCTTTTCTTACGTTTTTATTATTTTGTAGCAACTTTGTAATTCAACGCGCGCAAATATTTTCGTTTCCGGTTGTTAAAACGGTTCTCGCAAAAGCGAAACGCATTCTGTGTTTGTAGGTAGAACGACATATACCCGGTTATTTCGTAGTCCGCGGTCCGCGGTGTCTGACGTCTGACCTGACAATGAGTCTTGAGCCTCTGAGCGCGTATTAGCGCGTGAGCGTGAGACGTGAGGCGTGATGCGGCGCGGTGCCAGTAGAATGGCAGCGCAATGCATTGCAATACAATGTAATGCATTGTGTGGCGATATATATATTTATATATGTCGGTAATTCTCATAAGGAAGAAGTCGAACAAATCCAGCCGGAAGGAAAGCGCAGCCGGCAGCGTGGCTCCGGGCTCCGGGCTCTGGCGTGAGTCCGGAGCAAAGTTCCAGACGCTCTATTATGTATCAGTCGCTTCCCCGAACTTACGTGTCGTTTATGTCTCGCGTAAACATTTCGACCAACTATTTGCGTTCTAGGTACTTTCGGAAATACATGACTTTTGCTGAAATTGACAATCGCGCAATTATTTATTTGAAAACTTGGTGGAATTCATCGTTTCATCTGAGGGAGTATAAGGTATAAGGACTTGGTGACGGTGAACTGTTCCTTCTTTACTGACATATAAAGAAACGGTTCACGCGCATTCCTATATTGTGCACCTACCGCAGAAGACGCATTCGAATATATTTATACCGCAGACAGCCTGAGAAAGTTGTTATCTTTTATTTCGACAAACTGTTATCAAGTTACCTGGCCTTTCTTTATTGTCGGGCCGCGGGCGCTTCTTTGCCGATTGCACGATGCGCTGCATAGATGCGGTTGCGCGACGTATTAACTTTGTTGGCGATTGTTGACGAGAATGAAGAAAAGAAATAATTAGTTGTTCCGCACGCGTAATCTCCAGACAAAATCCAAAAGACATTGTCTCGAGAGACGTATCTGCATCGACGTGCGGACTCTTTTGTCCACCATGCACCTTTACGATCCCTCGCACATTACTGGCGTCACGAGAAAAAAACCTGACACTACGTATTTATACATTATAGCGCATATATTATGTATACTTCATCTGCCAAGACAAGAGCAGACGGAGACGGCGGTCGGTGCTGACCATGGGTAGGTTCACTGATCCCATCTCGTCTTCGAAGCATACGCTCTTTCATCGCAGCGCAGCTTTGAGATGCGAAATATATGCTCGCGACTTGCTCGCGTCGAGAAAAAGTGGGGAGGGAGAGAGGGAGAGAGAGGGAGGGAGGGACAAGACGGGGAAATGAGAAGAAAAGGGCAACTTGAAGCTTCTCGTACACTCGAGAGAGAACATAGCCATGATGTGAAAGCAAAAGAGAGACGTGCGTTATATCCGAGTCGGGAGTCCGCTCCGTTGCGTCGGCTGCTGAATGTCAATGCCTGAAATGATTCCCAGAAGTAAAATAAGCCAACTTCGCCGCGTCCTGGACCTCGTGAAAGAGTTAAATTATTTAAACACAGTATCAGCTTAATTATAATAACATCTCGATCAAACATATTCTTTTTTAGAACTCTAATGTGGTTATTCTTACTCGTTCTTGCTATTTGATAAACAAAAATCAGGAATTAATATTGGATGAATATTACACTCGCCACAATTTACAAGTGATATACAAGCTGTCGCGTTCGGCGGGATATCACTCACTGATTTACGATTTACAACACACACACAAGCCGCATATATAATTTTAATTTCCTAACTGTAGGTAGATAAAGTCAATTCGACTTTCGTCACTCGATTGTATAAGTCTAAGAGACAAGCAACCGCACGTGCACGTGCTTTCCGGCTTTCGTGACAATATCATATCGGTCGAAAGGATGCGCACACGATCGCGTGCACACGAATGCACGATATGCATTTTCAAAATATCACATACCGCATCTTTGTAAGTATACAGCACTCACGGCAGTCTGCTAATCCGTTGATCCGTGAGAGAGAATCAAAGTGACGCTTAAGTACGTTTAATTCAGGGTGTCTCGTAGTTGTTATTTATGGAAATTTGTTCGCGTCGCTCTCCGTACGACCAAACTGCCAACAGTGCCAACTCGTGAATCAGAAATCGTCGATTCCATTCTCCATTGTCAGTCTTCACTATATTTGGAATTGTGCATTTATGCTTCCGAGATGGAAGAAAGCGTGTTGCCGATTAATGTAAATTTTCGTCTGGGGAAAAGTTATAATTCTTCAAAGCCTTATCTTTGAATGATTCATCTCGCGATTGGAGATTACGCGAATATTACCTACTTATCGGAATATAGGGTCATGTCACGATGCGCTAACGACAATCGGAATGAATATATCGTCATTACAAACGTCTAGTAGCTACAACAGTTCCTCAGCTCCTCATCAAGGCAAATAACAACTGTCAAGGTTACTGAAGAGATATATTAATTGCAGACATCTCTCATCGATAAGTCGCTCTTTGGCTATGGGAAAGAGCGCACGAGTGCACTCGCTCGCGCGCGTTTCTGTTTGCGGTGGACTACGAAAGAAGGACTACCTCCTCTTATGCGCGTTTTCGAGGACAAAAAAGACCTTGAAAAATCCTCCGACTAGAGTCACCGACATTCCCGCGGGAGTCATTCCATTATATTTAAATTAGATGACTACACCCTACATCAAAACCTGTGTGGCTAATTCACACATAGCACTTGTTTATCTGGTTTATCATGTGTATATATGTATATATATCATGCAAATACTCCATTATCGTACGATATTTTTGTGTATTCTTCAAATTAATTAGATTCAAAAATTCTGCTGTGAAAACGGCGAGATTTTAATAATTTTCGACTTACGACCAATTAGAGTTACGGTCAATAGTATCACGCATAAAGATCCTATATCTAAATCTGTACTTGTGCTTGCAGTGACTTATGCTTACTTGATGTGAATACCGATCTACCATTTAACATTTATTAATGTGCGATTTTTTCATGCACAAAGTCAAGGAAAGAATGACACTTAAAATTGAATAGTTTTCGCTGAACGTTATTTATTATCACACATATCGAAATGTACATAAAACGAAGCGTAAAATGCAGAACATGTAATAATAATAATAATAATAATAATAAACAATAACAACAACAATATAATAATAATGATGATAACGATGATGATGAAAATGATAGTAATAGATAATAATTAATTGAACAAATTTGTACGCATCAAACGATTACAAAAATTAATCGTATTAAACATAGGACGCATACATTTTTAATTAAAATTTAATCGTGCAATTAATTAATATTAAATCGACAACTTAATATTTAACAAACTTAGTTATTATGTATGTATACAACTTATTTCTTATTGCGAATATCACACTTTCTAAAAGACAAATTATTGATAATTTCTCTTTTAAATCATTCATAGATAATAATTCGATGTGATATCAGGATAACTGTATTTGTCGTTATATATATATTACTAAAGTATTCTTTCTTAAAAAATGACAAAATGTAAATTAAAAAATTAAAATAGAACTCGTCTAACTTTACTGTAGAATTTATTATAATATATAAGTGAATAATCGTATAGCCTGATATATGTATATTTATATACATAGGACATATGCCTTAGAACCAAATATTGATTTGTTTTAACGACGAGCGAGACAAGTCGTTATCGGACTCGCAACGAACTCGCAGCAAAGTCCGATCGACCACGCAAGCAGATCGCACATTTAGAACATTAAATTATATTTTTATTATATTCATAAAAATTAAAATGTACACACCTTACTGTTTATACTTGTATCAGCTTCTATATGCATGTATCGCGGTATGTATTACGCGGGATTTAACAATAGAGATATAGAGATACTCACGAGACGAGACGAGCTTATGAAATAAATATACGACTTTTTCACAAATGGGAGGATTTCGGAAAAAGAGGTGATACGGTGTTTAGCTTACTTCAATGGATATTAATATTATTGACTGCTTATAAAATAATACTATTACACAATAATCATCCTTTGATTTGACTTGACACAGTTCTATTCTTAATTCGTTAATAATAGTTAGCTCTTGGCCTACGAGATCGAAAAGCATTCTTGCTTTCGGGGCAAAGGATGCGGCAACGGTAATCGCTCGAGTAGCAATACTTACTGCAGTTTTACAAAAAAAAAGGTGAATAACTTTCACTTGAATTAGAAGAAAAGTTATATGGAATATACTCGCTAGTTATATTTTCTTTATTTTACTTTTGCCTTTTTTTTCTCGAGTGCCGCTAAAGCAGGCATGCCTCTAGCGCGTACGTGTGTGACTGGATGTGCATGTATATCTATGCCTCTAGTATCTGACACGTATGAATATCGCGCGAATGATATCTTTGATACCTACTGTTAAATTCTGTTAAACAGCAGGACGCGCTCCTCTAACTGAATCGCAAGGTTTATGAGAAAACGTCTCGAAACGAACTAGATGTACACTTTGATCCGAGCACGAAGGAATTAAAGAAAATCTATGAAAGATTCCATCTTATAATTCTCATAATCAGACTAAGACGTTTGAATGAAACATTCATATGTAAATGTTTATTGATTTTATTGCGTAAGATAAATTTTGCTATCTCGTGAAAATATAATTTATATTTGAGTCACACGCGCGCGCCGCATGACTCATGCTCTGCCAGAAAATACCAGGGAAATACAAATTGAAAAAGATATCAATTTCAGAGTAACACATGCCAGATCGGATGGATCGTGATTACAGAATGTTCCATGCAAACATTCATAGAAGTAAACGCTAAATATTGTGCCAGAACAGATACTAGCACCAGTGCACACCGAGGTATTTACTAGTCGAATCGCTATCTATATTCTAAATATTGAAATTTAGATCGTGCTGAATCGACAATATACACGTACAGCTCGAATTACTATGCGCAATGTCGAAATAAAAATAAATGTCACTTAAGCGCCTTCCCACATTTTATGTATTGTACTTGTACACGCATCTGGTCGATTCACTCACAGCTTCGCTCACAGCTGTAACGTTCGTACATGTAATAATCGTTTATTTGACAATCTCGTAAGAATTATTTGATTCGAGGTACATACATTCAGATATGTCTAATAAACATATCAGAATTAATTGTGAATTAATTTTACAAGGATTTCTCTCACTTGGAGAGGTACGTATTCGTGTGTGCCTTTCGCGAGATAACTTTTATACCGATGGCGTGTGACGTCGGAAAATTATATTGTTGCGCTATTTATCTCAAGTGCATAGTACAGTGTAGAGTACAGGTAGGTCTTTACGATTATACTTATACTCGTTTGTGGTACTCGAGGACGATCATTCCATCGCGTTACATTGCGTGATATTCGAATACCTTCCAGATATTCGATATCGCTTTCGGTATTGTACAACACAATTACTAATTAATTATTTAAGATGTTTTAGAGCAAGTTCTAATTTGTACATTATATGCAATATAAGTTGTAAGAGATCCTTATCTAGCGATTAATCGAGAGTCAGTCAAATTAATAAAATGATATAAATGATTTTACGCGGAAAAGGCTACGGGAGAGCCTGTTAAAAAGAAATAGGTAATAAGCATATCCGTAAGCACACATTCGTGATTAAATTTTAATGAGTTAAGTCACTGTATACGAATCATTGACAGTCAACATCCTACAAGTTAGTTTTGTATGTATGTTTGGGGCTTTATATAACACCCCATCCAAATGCATATATTCGGTGAATACAAACCGGCTAGATACCTTTTTGTTTGTTTTTTTTTCTCTTTAAACACACAATGCAAAAATAGGCTTTCCTATTTCCGGTTATCTACAACCAGATCAAACGACATGGCGCATCCTATCGATCTACAGAGAATTTCCGAAATCCTTATTATCTAGTATCGACTCACAGAAAAAAAGGATTTGCTACTATAGGGATTAACATTTTTTGCTGCGAGAGCTATAATTTAGCAATAGTAGCAAAATCTTTTTGCAATTATTACTAAGTAGCAAAAGGTTCAGCAAAATTTTTTGCTATTGCAACAAAAGGTTTTGCTATTATATTGCAAAATTAATAGCTCTCGCTGCAAAAACTGTTAGTTATCCCATATTTAACGAATAGATTTTCTGTAGTAGAAAATCCTTTTTTTCCGTGCTGTATCATTCGTTATTTCCCGCAGAAGCTTTACACTTATAGCGTCTCGACTGAATCGCCGATCAACTGAAACCAACCACGTCGCATCTTTCGCCGGATAATCGCAATTTCGCACTTTGATTTTACGCATCGCTCTTATGCCGAACCGAATTTTCGACCTTTTCTGCCAGTTGCGCAAACATTTGGCGAAGTAGACGAAAACAGGATCGATTCGAGGATTCGCAGGTTTAAAGTGTCCAAGTATCCGTTTGATTCGCGCGACACCATACGCGACAAGGCTGTTTCCTCGTTTCGATGGATCAGAGCTAATGTATAGAGTCGGGGTGGATCAAACGGATACAATACGAATGTGTTGTTTCTAGCGAGTGAACGGCTTATAGATTTTCAACGGATGAGAATGACAGCCGTCATTGAACGTCACGCGGGTTGACATTCCTATATTTAATCACATCAAGACGCGTGAAAGCTCTCGTGGACCTAACCATGTGTTATAATAGTGTCGTCGTGATAAATACACTATCTACTTAACGTGGCTAGAATAAATGAGGAGGCGAGACAAAAAAAAGCACGTGCTCACTTTGCTATTTTTTTTCTTACATTATATTGTGTTCCGACTTATTGTTAGTACTGTGTCGATAAACGTACGAGGACGAATACGAGGGTTTTGTCACTTTTTCTTCGCATGCATACTTTGTCTGTTATTTTCCTCACTTTTTTCTTTTTCTTTCTTTGTTTTTTTTTCTTCTTTTTTTTAATACGTTACATTAAAATATAACCACCAATCTCGAGGCTTACGTTGTACATATACACGTTATATAGGTTTTACATTAGCGTGACCGTTCGAACGATCTCACCGCGACGCGACGATGGTTTAGAAGAGTTCCGAATTCAATATTATACGTACTCTCGCACTTTTTCGTGTAATTGACGACAATGAAACGTGGCCGCTGACAAATGCGGTCGACGAGACACTTACGAGAAATGAATCGCTTTCGCGACAAGGATAGAATTCAACCAAGTGTTGCGTAGAATATTATGAGAAAGCGTAGCCGTATCGCACTTACATAAGCGCGAACACGTTAAGATATCCGATAAAAATTAACGTTATTGGCCGAAAAAAAAAATTATGAGACTAATGTCGAGAAAAGCTTTTTCTTTGTCTTTTTTTTTCGAACTAAAAAACGAAATTACTGCATAAATTGTACACACAAACACACACACACGTCTCGACGTCGTTGATATTATTCCTTTTGTTATAAAAATGGTCCTCCTCGATCGTCTTGTCGATGCGATCCTTGAATTTGTTCGATGCGCGCGATGCTTTTATACAATACTTTATGCTCACGTGTCACGGAAAAGCGCGATCGAAAAGAAACTGCTCTCGAGCTGTACCCGTCGTTAAAGGCGCGACTGCGTCGTCGATGAACAGATACGTAATTAATTTACATAATTAATCGGCAGCTGGGGACAATCACGGTAACTCTGGCCCTTTGAAATGTAAGTGATGGTTTTCAAAGGCATTTTTGGCGAGGAACACAGAAAAAATAGTTAAAAAAATTCTATGATCAATATTTGTCCCTGTTTCGACTAAATTTTAATTTCAAGTTTTTAGAAATAGGCTTGGAGTTAGATGAGTTCTTATTTATGCGGGGAAGAGGCTTCGCCGCAGGCGGAGTGTCTACTTTCAAGTAAAAGAAAGAACGTTCGCGTGAAAAGTTGAACGATACTTTTGAAGAATTTGATTTTGGCAGTGACGACAATTCTGACGATGATTCAAGTTCCGAACCATAATATAAAGGGTGTATTTTTGCCCACGCGTTCGATTTTTGTTTACGGACTGGAATTTTCTTTTTCCTTTCTTTTCGTTTGTAATTGTTAGTTACTTTAGTATCTATTGGTCGGAAAATGCCTCCGAAAACTACTAAACATTTCAAGGACCCAAATTGAGTTATCGTGATCGTACCGGCAGCCGTTCGAAAAACGTCTTGGTTTCGCAATTTCGCATTTGATACTCGACTTGGTATTTTAATGGAGTCACGTATAATATTCGATGCTCGTGGATACTTCGACACGAGGATAAAAACGAGGGAGCAACGTGAACAGCAAAATATAGATTGATTTCACAGCCATAGTTAGGAGACTCGATTTAAATCATGGACCTCCCGTCCGCGACCCTTTGGAACTTGGACCGTGAGCGCGAGCGATCATGTCATATTCGCAGCGATCGCGGATAATGTTAAACTCGGAAGTCTTCTAGAGACATTCGTAAAACCGATTGGTCGAAAATATATTCTAGAATCACTTAGGGTACAAAGTATAGCATGAACGATTATCTTTAGACAATTGTAACGGTAAAAATGGACATTGTCTTATTGCGGGATGGAATAGGCTGCGTAAGCTCTCTCAATGTTAAATGCTCCGCTGCAGCTTCTCGCGAACATTGTTTTTCCCGACAACGTAAGGAAACAGTACTTAAACATCGACCACTCATAAGACTGCGATTAAAAGAAATCTTTGTTCCGAGATTATCGTTGGTGCTCTCTCACTCCCCCTCCCCCCATTACATTTCCTTCTGTTTCTATTTAATTTATATTTTCTCTCCGTATCTCTCTGCGTGTTTGTGTTGTAGGAAAGAATGACATTATACTCTGGATATAATCGCCTTACAATTAAGGGATTCGGAAAAACACTATTCAAGAATTGATCGATAACGCACCAAAGTACACAGTGGAATCGTGATTTTTTTCTTTTTTTGAATTTTGAGTCATTCTTCCTATGTGTCGAATAATGTGCGTGTCCGTAAAGTAAGAAGAGCAAGAGAGTAAATCTTGCTTTACGGATGACATACGAGTTCCAATGCGTCGAAAGGAATGCAAGTGTCGATTGCCAAGATTGTGTACCAAGAACCGAAGATGCATAATAATTAATAATTGCAGAATTTATTAATGTTATGCCGGGCAGACATGTAGTATCACTGTGACACGTGGACTCATATAATTTGTGTTTCTTCCTCAACAATCTCGATTACTAAAAATGGACAGATACCGCTGGTTGCAAGGTTTCCTTCTCGCAGAGGTAATTGTTATTTACGTACATAAAACCGGGGAAGATTGTCTGCCACGATAAGGAAACATTGCGCCGCAGCGATTATTATTATTATTATTTATTATTATTATTGTTACTATTATTATTATTAATATTATTATATTCCATAAATATTACACATACAGTAATATACTCATTATTGGTAATATAAGTATTGTTCTAATTGGACAGGAGCTGTTTTCACAATTTGGGCGAATGTACGAGTTATCTTAAATGTTAATTGCTTACGTTTTGTCTTTTTTCATATTCCTTTACGACACAATCTACATTTCGTGAAGTAAGAGAAAAATATAGTAGTTTTCGCCGTTTGATTTCACGCAAGATGTGATTACGTACGTAATGGCTTTTGACATAAAGCCAAGTTTAATACTCCACAAGTGAAAAAAATATCCGTTAACGAGCAAATCACGTTACAGGATACGAAATGTATATCAATCGTCCGCTTCGACATCCATGCTGTGCGTGAATAAAGTGATATAACGTGGGTAATCCAAGTATCTATCAAAAAGCTGGATGAATATAACGTTAGTTACGCAACTGATACGATGGAACAAGCTCGTTTATTTAGTTTCTACTACTTAAGTCTACGAACTTAATATTGCAACTCTATTAGACATTGTATCTTTGGACTTGCAATTTGTCTCTTAAAACAATTAACAACGGTATTTAAGAATCAGTTTGCAATCTCCAAAAAAACACAATACGCAGTTAGAATGCAGTATATAAATTAAGGCATGTCATGTTCACGTGATGGGACAACGGTGACAAGAGATGTATATTACAATAAAAAGGAACTTAACGAATCGCGCTAAAAAAAATACAATATATGAAACAATTGTATACATATAAAATCTTTTTAAATAATCTGCATAACGCGGTAAAATATATGTATGCAAAATGTTTTTCGACATTTGTCCTTTCATTGGGCACTTTTCCGGCCTATAAATTACCATGTGGTAATTTTGGAAAGTGTATCGTCCAATGATTTGTAAAAACGCCAAGATTAAATTCGGTATATTATTATCGCGTCTATTGTATCGACACGGACCGATTTCATAAATATAAAATATCATTACGTGGAATATGTACATCAAATTGTAGTTATCGTGTATATATTCAGATTGACATATCGAGAAAAGGAAAGATGTCCTGCTAACTTTTGATTGGTTTAAAATGTACAATTAAATCGCAAAGTATATTTCCTTCCTCTGGTATAAAACACAAATGGTTCGTAATACGTGGTCGTTAAAGTAAACTTGTGGAATGCTCGTAAGTCAATAAGTATCGCAACTGACTTTCGATACATGGCGACATGTATTATGCACGGGTCAATTATGCTATCCCCCCCTTCTTCCCTAGCCAAGTAACGAAGTGGATAACGTTGTTCATAGGACATGACAAGTCGAGAATACCCTATGCTTCGTGCGTAGTACACATTAATGATTTAATATTTCAAATATTACTTTATAGTAATTTCAATAATCAATAGCTGCCCTAATGTCTAAAGGACTGAAACATTGCTGCTACATGTATCGTATAGGCATGTAGCACTTGGGATATTTATGTTGTGGCTTTTATTAACACGAAGTAATGGTGAAGCAGTGTGTGATCCGTTTACTTGCCGCGTGGAAAAGAACGTGTACCTGTAGTAGAGAGGCCTTCCCCTCGACTGCGACTTCGGTGCAAGGAATGTAATCCTTCGCCTGTAAAGCAATATTGTTCCAATAAACGTAATTTCAACAGCAACGTATTCCAATCGACGCAATAAGATAACTGGTGCGAAACTACCTTTACTAATACTCCTGCGCATTGATGTGGATGGTGTAGATTCTTGCTTTGTATAGCTTCTAAGTGCCCTTCCTCGTCTGTCTTGAATTAGCTTATCCATTTTAACGAATATACCACATTTCGATCGACATGTAAAATATCTATGGCCATTGACAGCACCATCGTTTTTGCCTACAACAATAAAGTATGGACAGGTTTAAAATCTACTTGGAAAGTCTAGATAAAGTTTCAGAGAGAGAGAGAGAGAGAGAAAGAGAGAGAGAGGGAGAGAGAGAAAGGGGGGAAGAGAGGGGGAGAAAATTTTTCGTACCAGTCGGAGCATCAAGTTCAACTCCTATCCAGGTTCCCGATGCAAACTCTGTGGGACCGACGTATGCTATAACTCCGGAATAACTATAAGGACGAACCAAAACAGATTCACCAACAACGATCCAGTCTGGTAGGGGAGTTTCCACTCGAGTTAAATCGTGTCTTGAACCAAACGCTGAACTTTTATCGCTAACGTCATCCGCTGCAAAAAAAGAAATCTTTTTAAAGAGCTGCACGTACATGAAGAATCACATGGTATATAATTTCTCAAAAAAATAAACGCGTCGTTGAAAAATATATGAAGAATTTTCAAGACTATTTGCTTGCGTTAGCAGTACCATCGATTCTTTCTGAAGAGCTATTGTCGCCATTTTCATACGACATGTTAGGTTGTAGCGTTTGCTCCAAATGTACCGCAGCCTTACTCTCAGAAAGTTGTGGACGGACCATAGGAAACGAAGCTCTATGCTGCGAGCTGGTAGGCCTTCCTGTACTGCTAGAAGTCTTTCTTCTTCGCACGACCTGATTAAGTAAACACGAATCATTTATCGACTTGTCTGCATAGTCTAGCTAGAGGAAATTATTTTTGTCCATCTTTCCCTCGCTTTCTTTCTCTTTTTCTCTCATTATGCAAAATATATAATACTTACTTTGCCAGGTGGCAGTTTGGTATGTACGATCCAAGACCCCTCCAAGGGACTATCGTCTCCTGAATTGGACGTTTGACTGATTTCCATCTCGTTTTTTCTATCACTAAGAACCTGATCATGTGTACTTTTCCTTTGAGTCTCGACGTGAAACATGTTGCTATTGGTCTCACTTTCACTCTTTGTAGAAGAAACTGGACTATCGATATCAGTATCCATGTACGTTCCCATTTCTTCCAGATTTTTTCTAGTGTGTTCTGTAAGACGAAGAACTATTATATATTTACAACAGAACAATATCGATACATCTAAAATGACTGTTTCGTAGCATCCCCGTAACTAACCCTCCGTGCAAGCGCTTAGCGAGATGTTCAAGTTATCCAACGCGGAGTTTACTTCGCTCAAGTACTCCTCTGGCGTTTCCTCCACGAGGGAACTGTCCATTTTCTCGGGTTTCTTGCTGTCGAGAAGATTACGGTATTCGAGATCTGGAGTCTCATCCACGCTGATGGACTTGATAGAAATGGAATCTTCCGATGTCAGGTTTGTCGTGGAAACAGCTTGAGAACCGTACCCGCTGCTACTCATACTTGGCGTATTGATCTTCGTCGATTGCAGTTCGACCAGAGAATCCAATGTGCGTGAGGAAGTTAGCGGCTTTACCGGTTTCGGTGGAGCCTGAGCGCAAATAGCCTGTGTTATACAATTTTGATTCGATTGGCGCGATTACAATTGCACATTATTACAAAGTGGCTTAATGGCTGACTCCGTTGCAGTCGCATCAACGAGTTGACGCAATAATTCAAGTATCGTAATTTATAAACGCATTGTGCAACATTTATTGTGTTTCAATTTTTTTTTTTTTTTTTTACGAGATTTTTAGATAAAAATAGAAAAAATTTTTTTAGATATTTTTAATTCAGAATATACCCTACCTGATATGCCTCGTATTCAGAATAATCGGCGTCGCTTTTCTCCTCGTCATCGTCATTGATAGGAGTAGACGCTTGGTTCCCCACATTTGACGTTTCCTCATGTAATGTAGTCATACGAGGACCCAATTTACTGCTGACCATATTGGGAGACGCTACGATCAACACAATTATATTGATAATATATAATTGAGGGTAAAACCATTTTATATTATAGCATGTAAAGTATCAGGGCCGATCTGGCCATTCTAATAACTTCATCCTATCATTAATTTTACAAAATAGCTGTTTTTTTCGCAATCCTTATTTTAACAGATATTACATTGGACGCTAATGGGTTTATTACAGAATCGTATATCGAAAGGTGCCAGGTCGGTTCTGATATACACTTATAAATGTGAAGGATCATGCTCTTCCTAAAAATAACAAAAAACCTTACATATTCCACGCTTATTTGTTATATGACATCATTAATTTGCCAATTGTGTATGAATGTATATATATATATATATATATGGGGATTATTAATAGTTTCGGATAATTTAGATCAAGTAATCCCAGACAATAAAAGCGTAGAATATATAATCTGAAATAAAGAAATAAATCATGATGATCGGGATAACTGTAAGTAATCAACATTCAACACACATAATATGTTGCCCTTAAAGTGCAGTATGTATTTACTACATACATACTGCACTTTAAGGGCCGTAACAACAATTCAATGGTGATTATGATCATAAACCATCTAAAATAAAATACACTTAAAATAAAACAAAACCCAAATACTACTTCACTATACTACACTAGTTTCTAATGGTTGAAACAAGGAAACCAAAATATACAAATATGTTGACCGAATTCATCCTTTCAAACTATATCACGCTAGAATTATCCTTCAACTGTGTGTTGTGATTCTAATCTAACTTGCTCTCAATGTTCAGACTTGAAGTTGAGTTAAAGAATAAAATTTGAAAGGACGATCGACGACGAGTGTCACCTACACTTGGCAGAGGTAGATTGTTGAAGACGTGTCAATGAGTTGAGATTCAGGTTCAGATTCAGGAAAGTTGGTCTCGCTGAAAGGAAATAGATGCCACTGATTATACTTCTTTTCCCTTCACTCGACTAGTCAACGCTACTTTCCCCATAATGGCGAGCTTCGTATGAGCTTTTCGGAACTTATATACTGACAAATCATTCCTGCAGGCCACAGACACTAGATGGTGAGACAAATAGACAAGTAACGTATATTATCTAACGCGCATTCTAATATACGAAAGTTTCATTATGTGTATATGTCATGTCACAATACCATTAACTGACACATCAATGTTTATGATTTCAGCATTTCAAGTGTGAATCTCACTTTTTATTTTCTTTTCCACTATGTGTAAAACTATCTATATATATAAATACTCCATTTCAATAACAATTTTAAGAACTCGCCATTCCATTTACGAATTCAAAATGCACATTTTCGAAATATGTCATATATAGATACATGTATACACTTTGTATGCCGTTATCTTTATGATAAGTGAACAATAAATATAAATTAATAATATATGATAAACACTACACAATTCGATGATGTACATAATGAATTTAAGATTACGTTTTCAGAGATGGTAAGTTAAAAGTCGAAGATAATGATACATGTGCCTTGTTACATTAGTATCGTAAAAATTATATGTATATTGTTTAAAATTTAAATATATTGCTATTGTTATATTGTACATTATAATTTCATCATACTGCTGCTGTGTTATGTTTAAACCATACATAACAATGCCATACATAATTAATCTGTACGCTTTCTCATATTTTTGTCCACGTTCATTTTCACATTTATAGAAATGTATCTTTGACTTTAAACCGAGTCTCTTTTCGTCAGAAAGATAAGTTCTGGTCTACAACCTTGCTTTAAAGGGTATTTAAGCTCTAAGCCATAAGAAATCGACCAATCACAATCGAGTTATTCTCCTTACATTCCATTGTGATTGGTCAATTTCTTACGGCTTAGAGCTTAAATATCCTTTAAAGCAAGGTTGTAGACCAGCACTAACAGAGAGATGGCTTATATTTGTCGTGTCATTGTGTGATTTCTTTCAAAAGTACAAAATATAGGACTTTTACCGATTCACCCTCTCTCCCATCCCCATTCCTCTAGATTTTTTGCCTACATATAGGAGGTTTATTCTGTCTCTTTATATCGATCTTTAATTAACACATAATTAATCGCGCTACATAGACGTGTAAATAATGGAAATTTAGCTATTTGGACGGAATTACATATACACATCACGTTTAAACACAGAGAGAATAATCCTCACTTAACATGTATTAACTGTAGAAAATATTTATACACACATATGTGTTACAATAAATTTTCTACACTCTAGCTAAAGTATCGCTCACAATGGCACATTCACAAATATATATTATAAATAAAGACTGGAACATTGCAGCAATTCCACATATGTGATGCAATAGTTCAATCTTTTTTGATTACTTTGTATATTTTTATTAATTTGTTAAATGCAAACAAATATACATATATGTATCAGCGTACATTTAACAAATCATTACAAATTATAGAAATCATCTTGATTGATCTAAACATTTATAAGAAGCAAGGTTTTAGAATCATACGAATCTTGGTACGAATTATGAAAATAGATATATGGGTGAAAATGATTTCTATGCATGAGTTTGGTATAAACGGTGCGACGACACAGGGCGTGTGCGTGTGCGCGTTGAGCGTACGCCTATATGTGTACTGCGCGACACTTAATTTCGCACACAACACACACACACACACACAAAATTGGTCACTAGTATTGTTTTACACGTTAATCGTGAACAATATATATCAAATAGTTACATAAAATAAGATAAATAAGAGAAGTAAACAGTTCAAAACAAACTTGCTAATATGCTAGGCACACAAGAAATGCATTCTATATGCATGCAAACTAAACAAACGTACTGAAATATAACGTTCACGTAATAAAATTGCATTCGATTTAAATAAAAAAAGATGAGCAGATTCTAAGTCTTCTCGACATGGCGACGCTAAAACTTCTTCTGAGCCAACTGAACCAACTGATTTGTGAATAAATGACGCTTACGAGAGAACATATATTAATTGTCAAAACGCATTCCCGTTCTGTCAACATTACTATCGCGGATAACGTCTCTGATGTACTAACGATAAGGCAAACTTCGAAACAAAAAGACAAACAGACTCAACCACTCACGAGACATATGTACTAATTGTCATTGCCTGTGTGGCATCAATTAAATATCAAATCAAGACTCCATTTTACCTGAGTTCAGAATGGAGCCTTGCGTGGGCCGAAATAGTTGTAGAAGTAGTAGACGTAGTGTTAAACAGAGGAATAGATTAGTTGCATACATTAATCAGTCGATATTCATTAATTTTGTTGTAGGGTTCGTTATTTAAAAAGTTTGTTAGTGTTTGATTTTGTTGTAATAAGTGGTAGAGCGCACTTAAATGTAGCTGCTAACACTAAGGAAAATCTGAGAAAGTAGATTTTACCATGCTCAACTCTCTTCGTTATCAAGTGATAACAAAGTTGAAATTATTTAGATCGATACGATCTAATCTCTATTAGTGGGGAACACGTTTGCGGTAAAATTGTTATTAGATTGAATCGTCAAGTTGAACATAGCTTGTGACGTAACAATATGACAGAAAAGTTCTAAAATTGTAATAATATAAAATTCCACAAAATGTAGTATAAGTATATTATAATTACTAATAAGAAAACTGAAATTTCAAATTATTTTCGAAAATGACGAGATTGTTAATTATATCTTGTTAGATGATGGGAACGGTACCCTTTCCTAGTGTCATTAATCTTTCATATACTTTCGGCACAATTCATTTGTATGCGTTTTGTAAAGTTTCACAACTCGATACTGTCGATACTTTACAATCAATCAGCCAAGAAAACAGAAATCGTAGACACATATAAAGGGTACATACTAGTGATGGATGGTATGAATTTCAATTAAAAAGACAGATGGACAGGGCGCATTTTTATTATCCAAAATCAACAGGTTCTATACCAAACGAAGAGTAACGGCGGAGCTTGGGACGATCAAAACTAGGGTGGAATGTAAAGTGATCGTCATAGCCAAAGTGAAATATCGAAAACACTGCATAAGCCACATTTCAGAAACAAAATGTTGATTTTTCATTGAATAAATCTCGATGAAGCAGATTAAAGCGGTGGAGAAAAAGTGGTTAGTGGCTCTAATTTAAATAAAAACTTAATCTAAAGACTAAAGTCCCTAAACACGATGCTATTAAATTTAATAATAAAGCCATTAATTTAAGAATTTAATGGTGTTTAAGCGAACTAAATATTGCATTCAATATACGACGAGTTTGCATATAAAATAGTCGAAATCCAAAATAAAATTTGGTAAAAACCTATCGATTTTCTATCAGGCGTAGACCATTTCTAAATCCAGCAGAGATTATTTTCACAAAAATCACTTTTCTTCGAAATATTTCTCGTATTATATTAAATGTAGCATAAAATTTTTGAAAACATCTCATGCTTGACGTGAAATGGATTAATATAATATGAATGATTATGAATGATTGCATGAATGAATGTATGTCTATATGAATGAAGGGAGTTTGTGTGTCACGCTACTTGTATGACTTTTTTACTTTCTATGATTTCGTAATCTTGTTTTACGAGCGTAACATTTTACAAATTACGAAAAAACATTTCATATTTCCCCGCTTGATCATAACAGCACAAGTCTAATAATAAAAAAAAATTTGTGTGTGTGTGTGTGTGTGTGGTGTGTGTGTGTGTGTGTGTGTGTATGTATGCACACATACATATACACACACAAAATTAAGAAATCATGGAATATATGAATAATTATAAATGTTATGTTTGCACATTAATATTTTGAATAGAGAAGAATATGCTTACCGATTCCAAATGGCTTTGGTGGTGCAGATATAAAGTTTTCGTCATTTCTTGCATGACCTGTGGATGCACGTCGCGGATGCGGAAGACCATTTTCCATATTAAGATCTGTCACACTCTCCGACCGAGTAACGTTCAACGAATCCGTTGACATATCGAATCTCATAATCTGTAAAAAAGAATGGTGATTTAAGCGAACTAAATATTGCATTCAATATACGACGAGTTTGCATATAAAATAGTCGAATCTATCCAAGGAACTCTTTCTATTTGAAAAATCTCAGATACATTTAATCGAATAAAAGATATATTAAAAATTATATGCGTAACAATGGAGAAGGAAAAAAAACTTTGTCAAATTGAAACAAGACTTCGAATAAAGTTTCGATAAAGGAATTACTTGATATTCCGGTAATGTAGAAAAAGAAGACTTTCACAGACGCAATAATATTAATACGATACAAAATTCGTAGAGAAAAACAAGTTATATATAAAATTAATTGAAAAGTAGGTTCTCTGACCAAAATGTCGAGGGGATAATAGTACCTGAGAAAAGTTCGGAACACTGCAAGTCTTACGCATCAGTGGTTGTCCTCGTGCTTGTAACAATTCTTTTATAGCGACGCTTTGTCGTAATCGATCCAATGTTAATATACTTTCGACAGCGGATACCCCGCGAGTATATTTTTCTATGGGGATAATACGAAAGATTAATACGATATGATGCACTTTTGCGCGACAATCGCGAATTTTAATTAATAATTTACCTATATAAGTTTCTCCGTCGCATAAACTATTATCTTCCCCGCTGGCAGCAATTTGCGCCAAGCTCTCGCGATCTTCCAGCTCTTCGCTTGCCTTTGGTATGTTCGATACTACCTCGTAAGTGACGCCGGTTTGCGTCAAGCAGTCAGTTCGAACGATTCTCTTGAAAATTCTATCTGTAATGCTCTGCCTCTTGTATATGTTTAAAGCTAATCTTTTACGCAGCACAAGATCCATTGGTGCTGGATGCGACAAGCGAACGGTAGTCTTCAAGATCAGAAAGACTCTTTCATTCGCTAAAAACAAGGACGGCGCACGTTACAAATAGATTTGCTACTGGGTAAAATGTAAAGAATAATTACCATCGGTCACTCTATTGAGATGTACGTTGTCGTGTATACTAGAATCCCAAGCGGCAATGGCACATACGTCTTTTTCTAGATGTCGAATAATGGGCAGATTATAGAATTTGTTTCCATGTTCCTTAGGTAGGATCGAGTTCAATCCTGTCACCGATACTTCTTCTCCCGACTGATGCGTTGAGAGATCATCGGCTGTATAATATTTAGTCAAAGTAAACGCATTAATAAATCAAATAAAACGCACATTGATAACATACTAAAAAAAAATTTTTTTACAGTACCATTGAGATCAAGAAATAATACGGGAATATGTGGCTCCATCCCTGCAGGAGGAGTCCAGTCGGCAGGAGCACCGGGAATACCTGAACCCGCCGCGGGAACCAGAACGGCGTTCCGTTCCTCCGTGAGACTGACCCACTGATCCACGAGACTTTGTTCTCGCTCCATGTCTTGTTCCGTTTTGTCTATAAAGATGAGCAAACGGATGTAAGAGGGTACAGAAAAGACAAAGTGACAACAATTGTTAAATAGAACATTAATAGATCTTTCGTCGTTGAGACAATTTCGTTACATTACCTTGTTTATTGATGAGTTTCTGAATTTGTTGATCAAGGTATTGTCGTCTTCTCATTAGAGCATCACTCCACTTGTCTCTCAATATACTCAAGTCCTCATCTTGATAACTATCTAATGGAATTTGCAATCGGTTTCGTACTGATACACTCCCAACGGCTATATTTAATATCGATTGACAGATGATCGGTAAGGTTCCGGAATTTTGTACTGGTTTTACTCGAACTTGTATGCGACGTTGTTGGCCTTGCCGAAGTTGATAAATGCCACCTAAAAAAAAGAAAGAAAAAAGAAAGAAAAGGTGCCGATCATTTTAGTCCATATGCCAGGTCGATTGAGCATTTTTATCGAGGTGATGACTTAAGTTAATGTTTTTTTTTGTTTTTAATAAAAATGCTCAGTCGACCTGGCGTATGGACTAATTAAAAGTAGATTAAACGCGTGATGTTTTTTCGAGAAACAAGTGTATTGCAATCATTCTCACCTGTGCACGTGTCTTGCTTCACTACAGCTTCAACAGGCGAATATTCTCCCTGCTCATTGAGCTCTTGTATCTCCACCCATAATTCAATTTTTCGCGTTAATTCGGACCACCGATCAGCGAGCGATCTAGCTTTTGCCAATTGTTGCTGTTCCACTTCCCATCCAGGTTTACTACGTGAGAAACCTGCGCTGCGATGGCCCCATACTTCTATACTCAATGCCCCTTCTAGTAAGTGAGAAAACACAATAAGCAAATATGAATAATATAATAACACAAGAGACACCGTATCACTACTCGCGTTAAAAAAAAAAAAAAAACGCACGGATAAAAGCGCAATAAATTCCTACCGGCGACATGTTCCATAAACTCTTCCGTAATGGGTATGGTAAAATCTCTTGTATCATCAAACTTAAATGCCAAGGAATCCCTCTGTCCAATGATGCAATTCGCGTTGGATAGCTCCGCGTTCACCATAGGCGGAACTACTATCGGTTCTGGGTGATTCCAAAACATGTATTGACAAAACACAAAATGACTTAACGAGAGTGGTAATCCGGTAGCTTGCTTTATCGTTACACGACAGGTAATGTGGCTAGATCCTCCGGAATAATCCTCCGTTTCGGAGGACGTCGAGTCCGCGGAAGACTCCGAAGCAGCCTCGCAAATCCGATCTTGAGGAAATTGCCCGGATATGCGACTTATTTCGACCTGCAATCGGCCAGCGACTTCTCCTTGCTGACTAATAATCGGAGTGTGATAATCTAACCGTACATCGTGCAATAACACTTCTAAGAAAATATTTGCAACTCCGATAAGATTGTGATTCTCTTGGGATTCGTAAAACGGATCTAGTGTTTTTCCTGGTATTTCGTCCTGTAACAAAATAATTTTGTAAGAAAGTAATTTCGCTGTTAAAAGGAAATGTTTGAAAGATATAAAATATATACCCTAATCGCAGGTAATCGTTGACAATTGTGAGGATCTTTTCTTTCCTCGTACATGTCTCGCATATCGACTAATTTATTTTCTAGCTTTTCCATGGTCCAAACTTGACTTCCCATATTTGTCCTCTTCACTAAAATTGCGGGCTCACTGACAAACGCGCCTCGCTGAAAGAATACACTCTACATAACGAAGAGTGTGAAGAAATAAAAAAAAACATAAATTAACAAAAAATAAAAAGTAAAACATAAAAGAGAAAGAAAATTTAGGGCAAATATAATGTACCAAATATTAATTATAAAAATGCGGATATAAGTAAATGAATAAAAAGGCGAGAAACTTATACGTATAATAAATGACTAATTAAACATTAAACAATTATTACAAATCAGGTAGATTTTTGTAAATCGACAAACTTAAAAATTCTACATAAAACATGACAAAGGCACGATGTTGAAACAGTACACAATCCTTCATTATTTTACCTTCCTGTTCGGACTTAGATTATTCGGAGGAATTTGCAAGGTGACGCTAAATTTCGTCTGTTTGCCCATCTCCTCAGCTAGGACATTAGCTTCTTGTACCAATGAATTAGCCTTTAGGATATCCGTCTTCAATTGACCTAAACTGCGCTTGAACATCTCGTCTCGTTCCTGAGCCCATTTTTCAACTCGCATTTGCGTCGTTGGTGTGCAAGCCGGGAGCTTTCCACTTTGGCTACCTCTCAGAGGATCGTAAGGTACGTAAGGTGAATACGGCGTAGAGGGAGATAGTATATTGCGTAATTGTTGAAATTGTCGTTCATACTCCTGCCTCTGCTTCTCGAGCGCAACCTTTGAAACATGTGCGTAATTAGTGATTACCAAAGTATTATTTAATTACAAAAATGTAAAAATTAAAGCGATGCAAGACGTATACCTGCTTATCCTCTTCGTGCTGTTTCTCCAGTCTCGCTATAGCTCTCTGAATCGGATCGTTCGAAAGTTCGTTAAGCATGAGCTCTTCTCTTGCAAAGTTGTAGTCAATGTTTTGTGCGGGAGTTTGCGGCTCGCTGTTGATTGCTGCAGACAGCGCAACGACATAGGCGATACAGACGATACAGAGATGTATGTTACTCTCAATTACTCTCAATTACTTTGCGAAATTAATAGGTTTTATTTTGAAATCAATATAATCAAATCAAGTCGTACCTGTAGCACTTCTTGGACAGTTGACTCTGAAGAAATGATGATTTCCCCAAACGATTCTATCACCATGCTGTAGTAGAGTCTTGGTTACAACTTGCGTACCATTGACAAAACATCGAGCACCATTTAATGGTATCATGTACAGGCCTGATTCTTCTATCGTGATAACGCAGTGTTCCGGCAGAATACCCAAGCCGTGCAATTGAATATCCTGTTCCCTCTTGGCTGAACGGCCGCCTACAAGGGTCCTTTCCTGAAACACAGAGATATGCGACACAGAGACAGGTGATGCGAATGAGACATATGGCCTTGTACCTCCGGAGAGACACGGCCTATGTATATAGGGCGTACCTTGAGGTAATAAACCAATAATTCGTTCAAGCTTGGATCATCGTTCAAATTGACCAGATAGTATTTGCTCTTCTCTACTTGAATACCAGACGCTTGTACGCTTATTCCCATTTTTTCCAGAGCCTGCTGCCTCTCGTGTTGCAGTCTCTCGGTTTTCACTAGCTTCTCTTCCCACGTCTGTGACATTTCCTTCATTAATCGTTCCGATTCCGATAGTTTTTCCGTGATGTCTGTGCGTTGTTGACCGACAATCGATCCCTGAGCATAATCGAAATCAATCATCGTAGCGTTTTCGCGCGATCACTTTAACACGAATAGCTATAGGCTCGTACTAGATAGGTAACGCAATGAGAAAGGTTCTCTTACTGTGGCATGTAACAACATTTCCTTCAAGGTTTCAACCTCTTGTCTGAGTTCGCGAATAATTCTAGCATTCGGATCCTCGTTAACTACAGCATGATTGACTATCCTCTTTGCTCTGTCAGCATACCGGAGAGTCGACAGTGTTTCCTCGTAATTGTCGGCAGCCGGTGATATTGTGGCTACCATGACAGTTTTGCTATTGCCACCAAGATTATCCTAAAAGTTTCGACCGAAGGATATTTGACCGATAATCGACACGAGAGGATAACTTAAAGCGCCCTGTCGTGAAACGTGAAAGCTAATGTACCTTCAAGAGCCACGTGAGAACAGAATCTCTGTAGGGGACAAAATTGTCCTTCTTCTTGTTGCTGCCGGAATTTTGATCCGCCAACTTTGAAATGACTAGACCCAACGTCGTTAAAGACCTATAAATCAACGCTTATTACGCGTTTCTCAGATTTAAGCTAACGTAGGACAATTTCTACGAGTCTTAAAAGATATTTACTTGTTAATATTGCTTCCTTCTTTAAGTCTATCACCCACTGCTCCGGTTTTCACAGCCCTTTCGCTCCCAGCTAAATCCACCAAACTCATCCGCGAGACCTTTTCCCCGCTGACTCCGCTCTTCGAATCCGTTAGAGTCTGCGTGAGAATCACCGAGAATACGGCATGCGAACGGGAGCTCTCGGAATTCATATTTGTCGCCGCGACTGTTCGCGATTTGTTGCCCTCCGCCATGAGGTTGTCGATCTCCTAGAGTTGAACGTTTCGTCAATAAATATGGATCGTTCGGATCTCGCATTTCTGCACAGATATGGAAATTGTTGATAGCAAGAGAAAGGAGAGGCGCGGTCACCTGAAAAGAAGTAACCGCCAGTTGGCTCAGCCCGTCCACGTAGGGCCCCAAGACATTGTGCTCTCGGACTTTGAGTGATTGCTTGTTTGGTTTCGGATCCAGGAGATCGTGCACTTTTTCATTATAGATCTCCATATACGAGACCTCGACCTTGTACGTGAGCTCGGAACTTTGTTGCTTCGCTATCATGTCAAAGAGATTGTCGCACAACCGTGGTATTATCCCTTTGTAGTCGCCACTGCCCATCATCGTGTAAGACTTTCCGGAGCCTGTAAGGGGAAGCCACGCATGCGAAAAACGACGTTAAATCCTGTATGGCACTTTAAGTGATTTTAAATTTAAGTATTCACAATGTTTATCCGTTAAAAAATGAATCTTTAAACTATATCCGGATGATATTTGAAGAATTGTGCGCGGGCGTGTGGGTGTCCGCGTCGCGTCAAAAACTCATAGATAGTACATATAGAACTTTCTATATACTTTCTCCCTTTTCTCGCATTTTTCTTTTTGCTAATATTCTATAAACACGCATGATATTTGCAATGCGCATATACGCGTTTACGTTCTATCGTGAAAAACAAATGTGTTTAGTGAGACGTTCTTCCGAAGTTTGACCAAGCATTTTATGTGGTTTGATGTAAGTAAATTGATCCATCATATAAACGCGCGAAAAATAAAAATTGAAAGAAACAACGGATTAGATCCGATCGATTAGATATCTCTCACAACGGTGCTCGTGAGAAGCGCAAAGGTGAATTAAAAAAAAATGCGCGATCTGTCATCTCTTTGCACCGTTTCGTCCTCTTCGTCTCGTGTACGCTTGTATCGTACGTATCATATGTAGATATGTATCATATATAGGCGCGGAGAGTTTATTGTTGTCCGTGGTGTCTTGTTCTGCTTCGTGTGCGTGTGTGGGTGTGTGGGTCAATGTCTCGCCCCGCAGAAAATCAAGCGTACAGTCGCTTCGCGGTGACGAGCGAACCGATTAATCGCGTTATTTGCCACGTTACACATCCGTTGATGTTCCGCTCATTAACTATCGCATCCTTTCTAACACACGTTAACGTCTCAGGCGTCTCTCCACGCGGATTTAAAGATCTGATTTGTATTGTCCGTACGGACAATAGCTAAACGAAATTAATCAACAGTTACAAAGTGTGTAACTGTTGCAGTTGATGTCATACCGGTTTGTCCGTAGGCGAATATGCAGGCGTTGTAACCCTGAAACGCATTGTCCAATATATCACGACCCAGGGCGTCGAAAACGATATCTTGACTCGCAAAATTGTCCACTCCAGGATCCAGGGAATAAAAACAGTGATCGAAAGCGAAAGTCTTCGGCTTGTTCCTACAACATCGATAGAAAATAATGATCTTATATGTAATTGTATGTATGTACGTAAAATCGATAAGAATGCCATGAATCACAATAGGTTACAAGTCGAAATCGTACGCGTCTGTATGTCAAGAATACGTCACGTGGAATACGTTACTGTTTATCAATCTCAACAGTTCTCTCGTCTCGAAAAATCTCATCATAGACGCTAGCAGTACATTACTGTCCCGGTGTCCGATTCTCGGCTACATTTCGATTTGAGTTGACTAATAGCGAAATCTCAAAAAAGGAAAGAAAACGTAACAGCATTTCTTGTCGATCTTGTGATATGTGTAAGTGATAAGTTATCGAAAAGTGACAGAAATATATACATCTAGAATCTAGAATCTAAATATTTGCAAAAATACACGACCGGTCACATTATATATTATACACTTCGTAATATTAGGTATATTGTTTATTCTCTAATAAATATGCATCGAGAGATCGTAGCGTTGGAACTGTTGCAACTGCGAGACTGTGAGACTGCGACTGGCAGCAAAGTTGACCGCTCGTTGTATTAACAACACGTTACTAACAAATCCAATCTAATTCATTGCTGCACGCGCCTACTCGTCGCGTGAGACTCGTTATCCGTTCTTACATATAACGAAAACGAAGAGATATAGCGATCATTTTGATCCTCGAAGTCGATTGGATCCTCGCATCTTATTCGACTGTCGGTTTTGCCCGTAGCCGTGGGCAGAGTGTTAAGTACAGGGAAACGTTTTATACCTTCTACTTGGTGTACCGAGAGACGCGATACGTCCTGCCGGTACTAACAATAAAACGCCGCGGAAAGCGTGCGGAATCGCAGATCGCAGCCAGTTACGTGCCTTGGAAAAAATGTCAAAAGGCAATACAATCAGAGTCACGAGTACCTTGGCGCGCAACGTGCGCGCACGCGAGCCGTAGTAGTCAAGTCAAAGACTTTGACTTTCATCGATCGTATTTAGCTCCATTTTCACTCAACGACGATCGATAGATGACGATATTCCGTCTCTTCTACACGCAGAAAATTTTTCTCGAATAATGTAGAATACTCATAATAAAATTTACTAGATTTGCTAGGTTCCGGTAAGATATACGCGTATTCAACCGGAAATTAATATATGACAATAGAAATGTAATAGTTTGATCAGATACATCTTGTAACCTAAAGGTAAATAAATTTGCCATACTAACAAGGAAATATGAGAACAGTAAAAAAAAGTCCCATACTAGTATGTGTATATTCGACGTTGTAGCTTGAATTGCCAACTTCACATGTCTTGGATTGAGCGTTGTTTTTTAAGACAGTATAGGAAAAATATAATCTAGAATGGTACCTATTGTGAACTGTATAGAAATATTCGTTGCGTATCTGGCAATAGTTTATGTTCTTTATAGAAATGCGATAGTAACCGCGATCGTGGACGACGGAAGGCGCGCGGCGCGAGCGGCAACGTGGGCTCGCGCGGCGAGAGGATTCGGCTCGCGCCCGCTACGCGGCGCATCGCCGGTACATTCTCGCGTGATTAAGATTCAACATCGACCTTTATATCTAGGGCAGCTCGGCAGGGTCCCTATAGCGTTCTTAAGTTCGCACGTGGCGGACAGCTGACCGCCACAGCCTATAACGGCAACTTATTCAACTTATGTTTTTTGACATGACTGCAACAGACGTCTCGTTTTTTGTTCATCAGCGATATTCGGGATAAGACACAATCGGACAAAATATAATTGAATCATTCGTCTTTAAATTAACGTAGTTAAAACGCGCTCTCGAAAGTCCCATACTTGATGGAAATATTTACTTCTGCGTATAGTTTTATTTTTTGCTCTCTAAATTTTCCTATACTTTCTTGAAATCTTTTGCATATTATGAGTATATCCTAGCCGTGCAAGATTAGTATGGTATTTACTTTGTTCGTGTATACTTGTATTTACGAGAAAAATTTTCTGCGTGTATATACGCAGCGCTCGAGTACCGCGGGTAAAGTATAGTAGGGCGAGGGTATATCCGCATGGCATAATACTCGGGTTATCACACGTTCCCGAACAATGCAAAACCAAGGGCAAACGCGCCATTGCGCCATTGTCAGTGAAACAATGTGAAAATAATGCCTCCAATGTTCCATATATTTGATTGCGTCGCACGCGATCGATCGTTACCCTTAGTTAGTTCTTATCAAACTAAGATACGTGAAAACCATTATAGGTGAACGATAAATCTTGCACTCGTGAAATCGTTGAACGTGTGCTCGAAATAATTTCGTATCGTTATTATCTACTCTATCTTTAGGCCGCGTTCGGAAACGACGAGTTTTATGATTTACTATTGTATACCGAATTAAAGATCAGAAAACGTTATTCCTGTATTATCGAAGATGTTCTCACGCACACGCACACACCGATTTCACGTTCGGAATTAATTAAACTATGTTCTATATCGAACGCTCGATCTGTAGAAATCTCGAAAGTCTTTTCTACTGCGCATACGCAGGTGATTCTAAAAATCTAAGAAATTCAACCCTATCTCTCAATACAAAGATCTTTTTTATTATATAGTCGACATGAATAAAAGTTGTCTAAAGGATTGCCTACGATCGATTGTCGAAAGGTAAGATATTTGCGTTATATCTCGCAAGATACACTTTTAATTTTGAACACGGTTACAACGCCGACGCTTGATCTCTTTCTCGTTTCAATCTCACGGCGTTCATCATCTTTTTATTTGTATTTCCGTATTACGTATATCGACGTGTCATTAACGTTCGCTTCTCGTAATCGGCATCTCTTTTCGCGCGAGTAACGTAGCCATGAAATAAAAAAAAAATAACAAAAAAAAACTGGGCGCGAAAAGAGAGAATAAAAATGATGAAAGATGCGCGAAGGAAGATCTCGATGGGGCTTGTATCCTCTTTATGAAAGAAAAAGACTCGTGCCGTCCTTTGTTAGCGAATTCAACCGCTCATCATTACCCACCGCGAATTTCCTCGGTGCCCAAGCCGTACAATTAGTCGGCCGGGATGGGGACGCATTCAGCGTCAAGAATTCGGCCGTTTTCCAAGCTGAAAGACTTTCTCGACTTTACGAACCAGAGAGAAACGAAAATAACTCGGTCTAACCGCGCGCCGCGCGGTAGAATTCGCCCAAACGCTTGGCATTCTCGAAACTGCATTTGCAACTCAGACCAAGCAGTATCGCAACGCAGTCCGATACAATTAAAGTTGCAACAATATCCTAGGACGTCCTAGGTTCTAGGTATATGTTGCATCGATTTCTACCGGACAATGGCTTTTATCCAATTGATTCATGTACGTTACCTATACGGACGTTTCCAATGTGCGATTCGTATTCGTAATCATTTTGTTTCGTAGGGAATGCCTACGTCGCGTCGAAGTAAATCGATTTCAATTATGTCGATATACGATGTACGGTACCGACTACCGGCTATCGACAAAAGCCGTAATCGTAATCGTAATCGAACTAGCAAAGCCTTGTAAAACTGGACGAGGACGTATTCTCTTTTTGCTTTGTCGCGTTCACTAATGTATGAAAGTATATCGAGCGTGACCGATCCAATCCGACGAAAAGCTCGCACGACAATTTTCCATTTTCTGCTCGCGTCGCGATAATTAGCGCGCATCCGCGAACACACCTGCGTGTGGACGACAACCCGTTGCGCAACAACCAAGGTAACGCGTATACAGATTTCCTGACCTATATTCCCACCGCGTGTCTCATCGCGCAGCGCGACGAGTCTTTACGGCCACTGGAAATCAAGCCTTAATTCCATTAGATTTAAATTTTCAGAAAATTGCATTGACATTTATAAGCGCGATAAAAGCGTCTTCTGCACGTAAGGGCACGAGGGCTCGAAGCTCGAATGTATGTACAAGTCAACGATAAAAAGCCTGGCTTTATCCTGATGTCACTTGAATATTTTTGCCATTATTTGCCGCAACGCAACGATGCGTTGCGCTGCGCGACTCGCCTATAAGACATATATGTGATGGACTGATGGACACGCTCGCGGATATCTGGCAATGGAATTTGAGAACCGAGCAAAATCAAGCGTCAAGTATGCGCGAAACTCATAATTATTCGGCATACACGCGTACAACGTGCCGTTTCATCCGAACCGTCTATTGTCTATTATTACTCTTATATCGTTAGCGTTTAGCGTTTAGCGTAACGCAAGCTGGTCACGCATGAGATGCAGGGCGTGCGTCGATCGTCGATATACAAGTTGATTTCTTCGAGAGAAAATAGAGAAAAGACAACGGAAGAAGAGCGCGTAACAAAGTGATCGTGATCATCGCGTCGTTTTCGAATAACTGTAGTGAAAAAACTGAGGATATCACACGTGATTGCGATATATGCGGGTTAATTGCTAATTGTGCGGTATTGTCTATTGAGGTGCTGTAAACGCGAATTATTTTGAGAATAATTACGTTAAAATATAAAAATATAAAAAAAAAAACAAAAATGGAAACTGTACCGAGTATAGAATATCATATATTACGACATATTAATAACGAGAGATGTCATTAATATTGCTGATCCTGCGGTCCAAAGTTTACTTTTAATTCATAATCAATATATCGATAACGAATTGCTATTATATACTTGTTTCTCGTTTCAATGTTACTCATGCTGATTAAGAGGTACCATTTACACATCTGTATTTTTAAAAAGCTCTATTAGGAAAACAAAGTGTGAGATATCGTCAAAAAAATCAACAGAAAAAGAAAAAAAAAGATAACGGATCCTGAACATTAATTGTCTCATTGTCTGCATGTATGTGTGAATGTATGAATGTCATAAATAATTGAATCGGCATGTTATAGATTAATCGATTTATTACACTACAACTACAGCAATAATTTGTATAATTTTCCGCGCTATTTTGTATGGTTGATATTCCTACAATATTAGAGCATAGAGTCTAATACAGCTTCGAAATAACATTATAGTTGGAGCGTTCTTACCAGGCTATAATCCTATCCGCATATAAAAGCAGGTGCTTAATACGTTCCAAATGGATAGATACGCAAGGACGAAAGACGAGGCGAAGACCTTCGTGCGATAGTGATCCCATTGTTCATGCACATTGACGTTGGCGAAGAAATCTTTAATGTCACTCAAATAACCCATTTATACAAGTGGGACGTCACGAATCTACGATGACCTCGTCATTCCGCACTTGATACTCTTGTATCGGTGATAGTAGATGTATCATTAATATAGAGAATTTAATTGTGGGATCAAGGAAAAGGAGGAAAAGGAATGGAGACGAATGAGAACCCAAGTATGGACGAAATCAAGAAGATGATCCTATATAGGAATATGGGAAAGGAAAAAGAAGAAAGTGCGATAGAGAAGCTGCATAAGCATGTCGGATAATATACTATTACTTTTCCAACTGCCGTACCGAGTAAAGCTTGCTTTACTCTTCAAGATATATATATATATATATCCATTTCTCGCAATACTTGACACGCGTGTTAAGTGCGCGAGGCAAAACTCGCTATATAGTCTTCTCTCGAATGTATGGCACCAGCCTGTCCTCGGCTCTCGAGATGGAGAGCCGAGGATCGATCGCGTCTCGTGCCTCGTATCTCTCTCGATATGTTAATGAGTCATTTCACGTCTGATTGTCGACCGATTGAAATGATTTGGTATAGCCGATACTCGGAAAGTAATGAGCACTTGTGCGAGCAAAACAGTGCGCTCTTTTCTTTTGAAATTTCCTTCCGTGTAAACTTTCTATAAACTTGTGAATCTGCTTTTGATACTTGGATCAAACTCGAAATTAATTTAATTCATTTCATTTGACTTGACGAACACTTGCAATGAAAGAAAGAAGGTGTATGTAGAAACACAGATAGCAACGAATAGATAGAGAGAATTCCTAAAAAACAAAGAGGTTAACGATCATTATGAGCGAGAGCATGCAAATGCAAGAGCATGCAAGATAGCTCAAGTGAGAAGAATCAAGACGGATGTAAAGCATCGAAAACCGATTCGTTGGCACGAATCCACGGCATCCACGCGTGTTTATCGCAGGGACATGCAGCTGTGTGACAAACGAATCGCAGACGCGTTTCACAGCGGTTTCGGCGATTCTCGAGGATACTTTACGGCTTCCGAGAGTCTCGCGGAGCAATAAAAGCGACGTTATTGGTTTGGTATGATACGGCCATTATCGCGCACATCCTAACGTACAATCGCGTATCACGTGTGACGAAAAAGGGCATAAAAAAGAAAGGGTATTGAATTGAGAAAGATATTGAATTGAATCTCGTAATTTTTGACGTAGAATGTAGATAATAAATACTTTTTATCATTTTCTTTTTATCGTTCAGAAAATGACGATTCAGATTCACTAATGATTCAACCAACCAAATGACACACCCTCCTAAATATAAGATATCTAAATAGATAAAAAGTTAATAATTAACAGGATGGGATTATTTATGTAAGATGGCTGAAAAAAATAAATATCTGCAGTTATCGATGATTTTATAATTTTATAATATTCACATTGTGATAACTAAAGGTAGGTAGTTGAAATATAAATTGTAAGGAATAGGGAAATCAGGGGCGTGTTCGGTTCCACGGGAATCGTACGTTCGTACGTTGATGTGAGAAACGAGGGAGAAGATAATCTCATCGCGTAAAAACCAACACCGTTCTTTCGGCATTGTAGGATGCAACGGATACACAGGAGATGAAATACATTTGATTGTGAAAGTTTATCCTGTATTTAAGAATTTGTACGGATAACACGATGTATCCCCTTATCGCGAGATATTTATTTCAGAAATAACAATACATTATAACGTATAATTACGAATATTACGATATACGATACGATGCCCTTATCGCTGGTATACATTTCGCGCGCGTACACTTTCTTTCATGTCGATAATTATACTGGAATTATAATTATACAAAATTAGTCACTCACGACGAATCGTTTCAATAAAACCTATATAGTTAACTAGACGGTACTTCATTGCGTGCATTCTTGATATGCGTGATAGCAACTCGATAATTTCCATATAAACCGAGGACACTCATAACTCGTAAAAAAACCGTTGAACACAAGTGAATCTATTGCAATTAAATAAATAATTTGCCAAATGTACTCTCCATAGAAAATCAAAAGTATTGAAAGATTTTTTTCAACAAAGTCATGTATGTTCACACACACACACGTATGTTCTCTCCCCCACCCACCTTTCCCCTCTCCCTCTCTTTCTTTCCCTATCGCATAAACCATGTCGCGTACCTAAACCAATAAAATTTTCATTCCTCATTGATGTCTCATTTCTACGCTTCCACATTTCAATCTACGTGCAAAATTGACACGATTGATACATATGTACATATATATATATATATACACATGTGGAGGAATAGAATAGAATCTTATCGATATACGCGCGCAATTAGGATCAATAGGATCGTCCGTGTATAGGCGACATAGGCGTATACCTATCATCAGATGTACGCCGCGACCTTTCATCGATTCAACTGCACGTGCGTAATTCGCGCATGTAACGCCGTTACATCTGCACCTGAAGCAGAGAAGAAATAAAAATCCGCGTATATAGAGAATAAAAGCCGCGAGTTTTCCCTATATATAAGACGATATCGCTATCACTATCGCTATCGCCATCGCGAGTCATCGCGTCATAAAAATAGCGTGACATTTCATCGATCGTGTAACATACTCGTAAAAACGTCGCGACTGTGCCAACACGAAACAACGCGAAAATAGATTTTTGCGAATTTCGATCGTTCAGCCATATCCTACGCATGAGGATCTCTCTCGGAGTACATTTCTACTCTAAGATAATATCATACTAAACAGACTGACCGACCGACGTGACCGTGACGCGCATCAGGCCGCAGATTAATCCCCTGCATATCGAATATGCATCATGAACAGCGTATTATTGTATTATTATATCATTAAATATATGTCGTATACACTTTTTACCTGAATGCGTACATTGAGATTCGAGTTTTACGATTTTTACGTATCGTGAAAATATTACCAAGGACGTGAAATAGTTGCACAAAAATATCTGGTAAACGAATGAAAGAACCGACGAAAGACACAGCGATTTGGATTTAATTTACGCGATGCCATTCAAACTGTAATATCGTATCCAATCGCCGCGCCGCGCAGCGCAGCGCCCAGGAGACGACAGTATTATCTACGAAACATGATAAGAACGTGTGCTTTAATTATCTGGCGCGAACACGCTTTCGATGTTAGATGTTATCAATTGGTGCGCGGCGTTAGCACTTTTGAAGCGAATCTTTTTCCGTCAAATATGTACTTTCTTTACAAAATATCATTACTTATATACGCTACGCTGCTCGTTCAATCGGATATATACATATCGCTTCGACACGTCCGCGGCGCTATGCATCAGAGATAAAATGTCATGCAGAAATCAAAGTCTGCGTAGACAATTTTGCGCTGCATTTTGTCGGGACAGATGGTGAGAGAATGCCCTATGCCCTATGTCCTGTGACAGACTACGGTGAGTCTGAAAACGTCATCAGAGCAAGTAAGCGGAAAGATCGAAAATTGCTCACCGATCGATCTTGTCCATCGTGGTGGGATGATGCAAGATGGTTTGCTGCCCCGTCATCTCGACGACACATTGCGTACAGAGTTCCAGCTCTGTAACGAGAGAAAAAAAATATATATCAATCGGGATAAACGGTTTAGGTCGCTGTTAACTGAAAAATAACTTGCTTGCGTTATCTCTTTCTGTACCCAGATTGTACCTTGGATCAAATCAACACGGTTTAAATATGAAGGGTACAAGGGAAAAACGATCAATGTCCATCCGGAATATAAAACGATTTCGAGAAAAACACAATTTTTTAAGTTTTAAGACATCAGATATCTTAGGAAGTTATTGAAAATTTCCTCAGCACGGCACATCTTTCGGCCTTATATTTCCAACGAATTGTAACTATTCTTGATTAAAACAGATAAGAATTATTCAAATTTGAATAATTCTTTGAAAATATATCACAAGATAGCACGATCAGATCAATTTCGATAAAAAGTGGATTTTGATCTTCGTTTTTCCCCTTTTTTTTTACTCTTTACATATTTCTTCTTTCTTTTAACACTTGGAGTGCCAAGCTAATTAAACCGGATAAATATCTCATATATTATCTTAATATATATTTTATTGCTTCGTTTAATGTCTCAATAAAATTTATATTATTTCTTTATATATAATCATGTCTTAAATATTTAGTAAAATTATTCTTAATCGGGTAGATAAGATCCCCAATTCACTCACAAATGGATGAGTGATGACGGGGTCTTTGCGGAAATTTACGCGTCATATCCAGACATGGCTGACATGGCTGACTCAAAGTGTTAATCATTGGTAAAATATATATTCAGAACTGCACGAGAACTTGTTTAAAATAATTAAAACTATTTAGAATCGATCACAGCACCTCACCTTCGTTCTCACTTATATAAAGACGACTTCTTTCGAGCGTTTTAAAAAACATAAAAAAAATTTTAAAAATATATTTATCGTCATAACTCTTTCTATAGAAGAGTGTGTCACGTAGAATTGTAAATCTTTCAAAATCTACCAATGAATGTTACAAAAGAATTCCCGGGATAGAGTGCACTCATGTGGCGTCTCAGTTTGTCCGAAGGTATTTTTGGTGCTTTTATGACTAAAACTATTAAAAATAAAGCCAGCACTCTCGATACTTGATGAATTTCCAAAATTAGTATCCACAGCTTAACACATTGTTAAAAAATTATTAAAAAATTCGATCAAATTAATCAAGATTTTATTAAACGCGACCACACAGCTGGGATTTGCGCAACTTTTAATCAACTCATAAGTCTCATAACTGTAGAACGTGTCGTAACGCATACGTAACGATACCCATCGCAATGAAACGATCGCTCAACAGTTTACTAAGTTTTGATAATAAAATGAGATAAAAAAGGATAATAAAAATCCATCGAAAAACGATAATGTCGGTAAATCATACGGCTGCAGGATCCCCTTAACTCGACACGTGAAAAAAGACACGAGGAAATGTGTGAAAAGAAAATATTAGAAACACGTATTTGTACATCTTAAACCTTCAGTCTCGAGAATTCGCCAAGTCGACATCGACAGTTGTTCGTTGAATATGCAGCCGATAGATATCGCCAAAATGCAAAATGCAAAGAATGGAAAAATCGCGAAATTGAAATGAAAAAATTATGTGACGATAAATGACCTTTCACTTTCGCGCACAGACGTAAAAGTTAATTTTTTTACCACGAGCTTTCTCATTTGCTCATCTCAATCACGAACTCTATGTGTGTGCCGTCTGGGTTTATCTATTATATTATAACAGTCATTTACAATGATGAACATATCTTGTTCGGCCGATTGTTCGACAATAGAAGGAAAATGAGTTACGTGAGGAGTATCGTAATAAAAAAATTTCAAAAAGACAGTATATTTTCAAATTTACAAGCTATGAAGCTGTATGAAGCTGAAATATAGAAATAACGAAAGCGCAGTGATCTCTTGTTTCTCTCATCAAAATAGTCTAATCGGGTCAGTTTACTCTAGAGACCGTTTCTCTCTGTGCAAGTGTGCACTTTCTCTCCAATGACGTTCTTGTTCTTGTGCTCGCCACTTGACGTCCAATGTGCTGCACCATTTATCTTTCGCGACTCGCGAGACCAATCCATTTTTGACGATATATCGAAGAACGATCTGTCGAAGCAGTCGAAGGATTAACAGGACCAAGCCAAGGCCAAGAATCAGATCAATCAGATTAATTACGTTCGCGCGCAACCTTTGCGCTACCTCGACGATTGAATATGAAATCGTTAAAGCCGCGACGGTAGGCGGTAGGCGGTATAGGAGTAGAAGGCAGGGAAATGACCGCGACGGTAACTACGATCGTCGATCGGTTAAGAAAGGGGATGATGACTCATAAAAGTAGGTAGAAAGCAAATGGCACGAGCTTCTTTGTACGCCGCGCCGCGCCGCGACGTAGCGTCACGTAGCGCTTGTTACATGCTGTAACAAGTACATCGAACGCGTCGTGTCGCGTCGATTCAAGAAAGTCAAGAGTACGAGATGATAGAGAGAGTGCAATGCCAATCCAAGGCGGGTGCAAGTTTGATTATTGGCTAGATATTAATTAACATGCATCATTATAATACTTTATTGGGGATACCTCAGCGTTAATAATGCTAATATTGTGCTTTATGCTTTACGAAGCTATTCTCAAGACTTATCATCCGCGTGAATTGGCGAAAATCTATGACACGTTAACTTGTTGTTGACAAATTATTATTCGTCGTAATTGCGATGCAAATCAAGACGTCGCGGCGTCGCGTCGCGTCGAGAAGACGATTTGCGATCGAAGTGCACCGCATCGCCACATTACCGCATGCCCGACACTTTCTAGAAATACTACGTATATATACTCTAAATATTTTTTACGCGCGTCATCCCGACAGGGACAGCTTTCGACTTGGACGTTATTTTTTCAATTCAACGTACTTAAAAGTAGTTGGACGAAAAGTAGGTAGCGGTAAGGTAAGAGGTTGCTATTTACGCAACCTACAACCTTATCGAGTTATCGTAATTTACAAATAACCGTAGGAAAGAGGAAAGAGGAAAGAGGGGAGAGGCTTTGATTGGAAAGATTGGAAATTTTTGAATTGGTGGCTCGCGATAGAGCTCGATGACAAGAGGAGAGATATTGGGCAGATAACGACACGAGTCTGGCGAGAAATAACGAGAAGCATACACCCGCTGGCTACACCGCCGCGCCGCGCCGACACCGCGTCGGCGTCGTGTGAATTAAATCTTACGAGCGCGAAAGTTTGGTGATTAACACGCGCGGAAAAGAGAGGGAAAATTACGCAACCTTATCGTAGAGAATCGCGTTACTCCGTTTTCGCTCCTCGTCACGTTCGCTTCGTTAATTAAAGTCAGCGCTAAAAACTCGACGGGCGCGCGCAGGCAGAGAGGCAGGTGACAGGATGACGCCAGCGTCATTATTCCGGATGGATAATAATGATTAATGAAGTAACGTGTGACACATGAATATCATCAAGAGCCGATCAACGATGAACGCGTGTAAAAATTCAAAGAGCAAATCTGACAATGAATCGAACATCCGCGATGTTGTCGCACACGCGGAAGCGCGAGATAGTTTAACAACAATTGGAAAATGGTCTTGTCTCGTTGTCCGATCCTCGATCCCAAAGACATCCCAGGGATTACGCGTTTCCCCGACCCCGATCGATATTCCAAGGTCATCGGACTAATGTCACTCGAGCGTGACGTTTTACTCTTTACTCGGTTGCGCGCGACAAAGCTCTCTCGCGCTTTGTCACGCACTTGACGCCTCGCTCCGTCTTGAGTGTCTTGGTCGGCGGCACTGCAGAGACTGCAGGGTCTTTCGCCTTTATTCTAAATCTAAACTGTCATCTACCAACGAAAGGCATTTTTCACCCGCTCGAAATAATCGTGTCGCACGTCGGGAGGATAAGATAATTGGCGAATCTCGAGAAACTTGCAACTGCCGTTCGGACCTTCGGACCTTCGGAGTTTCGAACTCGACTAACTTGTCTAATATATATATTTTCTACGCAACACACCAACACAGTGGTGCAGAACGATTTTCGTCCCGGATTGCCCGATGCCCGATGTCCGACTTCCATTTCGCCTTGTTAGTCACTAATTCTAAGGCGAAATGGAAGAGTCAGTCAGATGCGTTCAGCGTTCAGCGTTTAGCGACAAGTGTATAGGTGTTATGGCTGGCGCGAAGAGCCCGCGAATCTCGTGACCATCGAGCATCATTTCAACATTTTGCGACTCGGCGACGATGGTCCTTGAGCCTGCCTCGCAACTCGCAACTCGCAACTCGCAACACGATACCCCGCTGGAGCGCGCGTCATCGTAATCGGCCGAGACTCGATAAAACGATAACGCGCGCGCGCGCGAGAAAGAGAGAGAGAAAGAAAGAGAAAGAGAGAGTGGCAACGCGGATCGAGCGGAGCGGAAACCCTGTGCGCCTGTCAAAAGACCTGTCCATTGAGCTCCGTTGAGCTATCGGGCCATTCGGGCCCTGCGATATAGAACCGAGGGTCAATTGCATTTTTTTCGTGGAGGGTCTTTGGCCATGTTCGATCCCCGAAATAAAATCGCGTGGCGCGAGGCGAGGCGAGGCGGGGCAAAGCTCCGTTGGAAGCAGAGGCAGAGGCGCAGGAGGGACGTCAAGAGATACGTACCTCTGCGATTAAACGGCCGGACCCGTACGGCAACCTTTATTTTATCCGTAGCCATGACTTTTGCACACACCGGTACGCGCGCACTCGCGTATCACTGTCACCCGCGATCCGCGAAAAACCGTCCGGCGCGCGATTACGCCTGCACCTGATTACGTCTACTCTCGCACGCGTCGCACATTATTCTCCGCTACATTATTCTCAACCCGACCCGCGAACCTGTCATCTTTCGAACGACACTGCGTCTGACTGCGTCTACCGTCTACTCCGAGCCACCCGTGACACACTTCGCCATATTGCTTAAAGTCCCTCGTCAGCCGTCAGCGCTGAGAGCGCAGCGCGCTGGACAACCAGACAACACGGTCATCCAGGCCGCCGCTATCGAGGCTATCGAATGATAGTGTTTTCGAGAATCGCCGTTAGGAACGCTCCACACGCTCGTGCGGCTCGTGTATGACTCGTATCTCTATCGCCGCCCGTCGGCGTCGTCGTCGTCGCGATCGGACTAAAGTCACTATACACCGATTTCTTTGGATCAGCCAATAATGGGCGCGTTCAGCAGACCAAGCCGCTGAGTAGCAGTCGAACGTGATTGGACTTTACTTTTAGAACCAACCAATCAACGCAGAGTGTTGATAAGACGAACTCAACAGTTGTGTCTGCTGAACGCGGCCAATGAGACTTATTTACTAGTTATTTACTATTTGATACGCGTATCAGAGAGAAGCCTGAGAGAGGCCACGGGCGCGATTTCGCTGTAACTTTATTTTGAAGC